>NC_056731.1:667399877-667577377 GCF_019279795.1 Protopterus annectens
TCCTCTATCTTCCCCTTTCATCTCACTAGCCCTTCTAGCTTGTTCCACCTTCGTGTGGAGCTTCTGCTTTATATCTGCTTGAGTTTAGTGCAATATTTGTATACAAGATTTAGGTATACGAGTTTGAACAGTATCCGTTTGAGCTCAGTACTATCGGTATATACATCCTACATTTATATTCCAGCCTCTAGCTAGATATTGGTATATTTGTTCATTATTATGTTTCATATTGTATGTATATCTAATGTTTGCTGCAGTATGTATTACTTGCTATTGTATGTATATTCAATTGTTCTTCATGTACTCTGCTGCTCATTTGTTGTTCTGTGGAACTTTTCTCCCTAGGCCTCCGCTAAAAATGGACCCGTGTCCAGCTGAAATTTCCCAGTAAACAAATGTAAATAAACAAACTCCCAAACATGAAGTCTTGCTCCAAGAAAACTTTCCAGGAGGCAAAGACCAACTGTTAAACAGCTGCATTCTAAACCTCTCAGGCTCTAGATTTTGGTTCAGTTTATATTTCAAATCTAAGCATCCTGTTTTCAAAGTCACACAGCATTGCAGAGAACTGCAATACATCTATAACAAAACCCTTTGAAAAGATGTGGCACGCAAAGTAAAGCAAAGAGCTCTGCAATATGTGGGTCTGAAATCAATAACAAGGCTATAATATATTTTACAAAACAACTGCAGAATTCTTGTATATCTTTACAAATGTTATGTACTGTGAAGTTTCCAGTAAACAATTATAAGTCTAATACAGCTCCCCACAAGCAGCATATGTCACAGTGAAAAAAGAATCAAGTTCACCCATTAGAAAACATCAGTACAAGGAAATTTGGTAGTAAACATCTCCGTGTAGTTCACTCTGAGTGAGTAGCAAGTCTGATTTCTGGATCCAGACTTTCCAGTTTAAAAAGGCACACCATGCAACATCCTCACATACTGCTCAGGAAAGTACAGTTGTGTAAAATCTTACCAAAATGACAGATGTCCTTTTCACTGTTGCAGTATTCATAACATGACGGATTCCCTGCCTAGGGCGGCCCAACATCTGGCCAGAATGCCAAAGCCTTTTACTACCTACTGTAGGCCATAAGTCGCACATATGCTCCTTGTGTACACAAGGTATAAAAGTGATGTCCGAACGTACCATCCTCAGAATTGAATGCCCCAGTAGGAATGCCCAGTCCAAGGAAAAAGAAAAGAGAGGTTAGCACTAGATCCAGAAGAGAGAAAAGACCAGGGGGTAGGAGTGAGGGATGGAATACTGTAACAGTGAAGAGGACTTCTACCGTTATGGTAAGATTTTACACAATTATACTATGTCCTTCTTTTCTACTGTTGCAGTATTCTTAACATGAGGGAAAATGTCAAAGTTCGGGAAGAAACTTGGGAGGAGGAAGGACCCATAAAGCTCTCCAAAAAGCTATGAAGGATGGCCCAAGCTAAACCAGCTCTAGCTCTAGAAATCCCATCCAGCTTGTAGTGCTTGGCAAAAATATGCACAGACATCCAGGTATCTGCCTCAAGAATGGAGTTAGTGTTCAACCCTTTGAAAGAAAGCACCAGAAGAAGCCACAGCCCTAGTAGAATGAGCCTTAAAGAAAGGAAGAGTGGTACCATGATAAACATAAAAATAAATTGCTTTAGAAATCCAAGAAAAAATAGTCTGATTGGAATCGGCCAATCCCAATGACCTGGTATTGAAAGAAACAAAAAGCTGATCAGATTTCCTGATAGCTTTAGTATAATACAAATAAAATCAGAGTTGCACTTGCATGTCCAAGGTGTGTAGTGCCTTCTCACCAGGAGATTGTGGAGAAGGAAAAAAAGTTGGTAAATGAATAGACAGATTAAGTGACAACTCATTCACCACCTCAGGCATAAAAGAAGGAATACTATACAAGAATGCTCTGTCCTTATGAAAAAACAAATAAAAAGAACAAGCCATAAGGGTTTGAAGCTCAGACACCTGTCTGGCTGAAGTAAGAGTTAACAAAACAGTCTTCCAAGAGCAACGTTGCATGGAAGCTGAAGCCGCAAGTTCAAAGGAGCCAGAGTCAATTTTTCCAAAACAAAATTAAGATCCCATGGAGGAGAAAACCTCTTCCATTTGGATATGTAGGATTTCCTAGTATTGGGTTTCCTGGCCTCCTGCAGAACCTGAAGCATGTCCTCAGAAAAAAAGTGTCTATAAGGAATCAAAATCCTATCACCCAGATTCAGCTGAAGAATGGACAGGTGAAGGATGGATTAGTGATCCTTTGTCTTGTGTGAGTATGTCCTCCCTGTGAGGTAACTTGTAATTATTGAAACTGGCTAAATGCAGAAGAGATAGAACCAATACTGTCTTGGCCAAAAGGGAGTCAACAGAAAGATTTTTAGTTTGTTCTGTTGAATCTTTAACAGAACTTTCAGAATAAGGGGGGGGTGTATATAGAAACATCCCTTTCCAAGAGAAAAAGAGGGCATCAACCTTCCAAACCAGAGGATTTGGGAATCTGACACAGAATTGTGGAACTTGTCTGTTCAGATGGGAGGCAAAAATATCTATTTGAGGAGTACCCCACTTGTGGACAATGTCCAGAAACGTATCCTTGTGAAGCATCCATTCATGGGATTGAGTGAAGGACCTGCTCAGAATGTCTGCCACATAATTTTCACCTGCAGGAATATAACCTGCTTGAAGAGTCACATGATGCTGAACCACAAGCTTCCATACCATGAGAGCAAGCCTACAAAGAAGGTAAGATTCTGTCCCCTCTCCATATTTGTTTACATTCCAGAGGACTGTGGTGTTGTCCGTAAACAGTATGAGATGACCAGGAGATAAAAGAGGATGGAAGGCCTGAAGAGCCAAAGCAGGAGCGCTCTCGTCTCTTTAATGCTGATGTGCTCCTTTTGTTGAAGAGTAGTCCAGAATCCCCGCACTCTCATTCTGCCAAAGTCTGCACCCCACCCTACCTCTGAGGTGTCTGTGAACAATTCTTGAGATGAAAGGTGGATGAAGGGGAAGACCTGGGTTCAGAGACAAAGTACAGTTGTGTACCCTTACCATAAATACAGATGTTAGAGTGTATTCACTGTTGCAGTCATTACTTTGGGTTATCCTGCTGGCAGGTTGCCCTCAGTCGGCCTGAATTTCAAAGTCTTGGGTCCTGCGTCGGTTGCTGTCGCCTCTTCCCTGATGTCAGTTCATCAGGAGTATAAAACATGTAGCCGACGCCATTTTATTCAGTTTTTCTGGCCCCAGATGTCAGGTGCCCCCCAAAAGGGTAGGCTAAAATTATGTTAATAAAACATACATGCACCAAAATAAGCTTTACCTTCATCTAGAAGCAAATATACCACCTAGGTTGTATAGATTAGAGAAGTAAAGATGAGTTCCAGCAAAAATAAGGGGGATGGCGGGTGGGTAACCTGGACTGCAACAGTGAATACACTTGAACATCTACATTTATGCTAAGTGTACACAACTGTACTATGTTCTGTGTGTTTCACTGTTGCAGTCATTACATTTGGGTTGAGTCTCAAAGCTATGGTTGGGGGGCTGGAGCTAGACAGCATTAGGAGCGGCTATGAGGCCCTGCAGAACTGCAGTGGCAAAGCCTGCCCTGGATTTAGAGTAAAGAGGCAGATTGTAATGTTTTGTAAATGTATGCACTATAGCAGCCTCTAAAATGTCTTTGGTTGGTACTCCCCTGAGAAAGGCTGCAGAAGTGGCTTCAACTCTGGTTGAATGTGGCCTAATGCCCTTAGGCACTGGTTTGCCATGCTGTGAGTAGCAGAAACAAATGCAGTGATATATCCACTTTGAAATAGTCTGCTTGGAGATAGCCTTTCCTTGTGATGCTGTGGCATATGCCACTAGTAATTGTTTTGTCTTTCTGAAAACTTTAGTTTTGTCCAAGTAGAATCTAAGTTGTCTGTGTACATCCAAAGAATGCAGAATTTTCTCCCCCTTGTTCTGTGGATTTGGATAAAAAGTTGGCAAATAATTGTTTGGTTAAGGGCTACACTGGATACCACCTTAGGCATAAATGTAGGGTTTGTTCTCAGAGAGACCCTGTCTGGATAAAAAATGATAAAGGGTTCCACAGCCATGAGAGCCTGTAGCTCTGGAACTCGTCTTGCAGAAGTTATTGCTAGGAGTAGAGCTGTTTTCCAAGATAAGAACTTTATATCGCAGTAGCAGCTGGCTCAAAAGGAGGTAGGGTGAGTTTTTCCAAGACATAATTGAGGTCCCATGCCGGTATTGGCGTTCTCCTTGCAGGCCTCAAGTTTTTGGCTCCTCTGAGGTACTGCCTTAATAAAGGATGAGAAAAGAGTGGTGGCTCTATATTGTAATGAGCCGAAATGGCAGAGGCATGGATTTTAATTGATGAAAAAGATAGGCCTTTGTCCAGTATCTCAGTTAAGTATTGCAAAATCTGAGGAATATTTGGGACAGCTGTATCAGTCCCTTGAGCTTGGTTCCAAGTGCAAAATCTCTTCCATTTCCCTCATAGGATTTTCTAGTACTAGGTCTTCTGGCTACTAAAATTACATCCATCACAGCTTTACTGAGAGGTGTGGTTTGTATGGCTACATTATCCGCCATGCTGCCAGGTTTAGGGTCCTGAGTTGGCTGTGCAGAATCTGACTGTTTTGCTGGGACAGTAGATAAGGTATTTGAGGTAAGGTCCAGGCTGGGCAATGGGACAAGTTCCTTAAGATTGGATATCAGTACTGGCGTGGCCAGTCTGGGGCAATCAAAATCATTTTTGGTTTCTCCTGCCTGACCTTTAGGAGTACCTTGGGGAGGAGAGGCAGTGGAGGAAAGGCATATACTGATAGGTTTGTCCAGTTGAAAGAGAAGGCGTCCACTTTCCAAGCTTATCTGTGATAAATCCTTGTGCAGAATCGTTTTAGTTGATTGTTTTGAGGGGAGGCAAATAGATCTATGTCTGGGCGTCCCCATTTCTTTGTTATCATGCTGAGGACTTGTGGATCCAGGTGCCACTCGTGGGGATCCATGAGGTTTCTGCTTAGTTCGTCTGCCATAGTATTTTACTTTCCTGGCAGGAATTGTGCCTGCAGATGAACTTGGTAAGTCAATGCTGTGTCCCATAAAGCCATGGCTAGTCTGCACAGGGGATAAGAATGAGTGCCCCCCTGCTTATTTACGTACCACATGACCGTGGTTTTGTCTGTAGTTGTCCTGGATGAAGTAGGTCCTTGAAGGCTGTCAGGGCATTTTGAACAGCTAGCATCTCTTTTTCTTTTGGTTTGTGGACCAGGTGCCCTGAATGCCTCTTCCTGCCATGTGTGCCCCCCAGGCATAATCTGATGCAGCCGTCCTTAGGCTCTGCCTGGTTGCGGGTAGTGAGAATGGCCGTCCCTTGTTTTGGTGAAGAGCCTTTGCCCACCATCGAAACTCCTGTTGCAGGCAGGGAATTAGAGTAATCATTGTTTCCAGACTGTGGCAATGTTGTGTCCAGACACTTTTTAGGCACCATTGAATTTTCTTCATATGCAGTCTTGCATATGGAATTAGTAAGATGCAGGATGCCATGAAGCCCAAAGCCTGCAGAATTTTTCTTGCAGATAACTGGGCCTTTGTTGCCATTTCCTTGAAATAGGTAGTCAGTTACCTTTGTTTGTCTGGAGTGAGATAAGCCATCTGGGCAGTTGTGTTTAAGCTTGCACCCAGGAATATTATCTCTTGAGAGGGTACTAGTTTTGATTTCTTTTTGTTGACTGTGTACCCTAGGCATGTTAAAAGTCTTATCACAAATGTTAGGTACTGTAGTAGAATGTCCTTGTTCTCTGCTTGTATGAGGCAATCATCCAAGCAAGGATATATCTGTATTCCTCTTTGTCTGCAGTAAGCAATTACTGGTGCCAGGCACTTTGTGAAGACCCCGGGCGTAGTAGATAAGCCAAAGGGCAGTGCAGAGAATTGGTAATGCTTTGAGCCAGCCTTGAATCGGAGGTATCTTCTGCATGATTGTCTGATTGGGACATGCAGGTATGCCTCTTTTAGGTCTAAAGTCACGAGCCAAGCCTTGCTGCCCAGCATGGGCAGAAGCTGCTGTAAGGTCAACATCTTGAATTTTGGTATATCCAGGAAAGTGTTTAGAATAGATAGGTCCAGTATTGGTCTCCATTCTTTGTCCTTTCTGGGTACCAAGAACAGTCTTGAGTAAAATCCTTGTCCCTGCTCTTGCTGTGGCACTTGTTGAATAGCCCTCACGTCCATGAGAGCTGCGACTTGTTTTTGAGCCTCTACCCATTGATTTTTTGGCAGGTCTGGCCAACCGTTTGCCCTTGGCAGAGTATGGAAATGAAACTTGTAGCCTTGTGACACTGTCTAGAACCCATTTGTCTTGGTTTATAATGTGCCAATTTTGAGAAAAAAGTGCTAGTTTTCCCCATAAGGGTGCTGCCAGAAGATAAGTGCTTGGTGCAGGCAGGGGGAAGTCAATGGGACTGTTTCCTGTATGATTGTGATTGGTCTTCTACACCTTTGGAGGTAGAAGCACTCCACTGCTTAGACCTGTAGGATCCTTGCGGCTGTGATCTGCCTCTGGGGCATCTGGATCTGCCCCTTTGAGGTCTGTCTGAGACTGGAAAGGACCAGTTCTTCGTAGGCCAGTGTCTGCTAAATCTAGGTGGCTGTACCTGTAAGAAATCCTTGACCGTTTGCATAAATTTAGCTTTGTCCTCCATTTTCTTTAACACCTCTTCTGCCTAAACACCAAACAAGGTATCATGTTGTAAAGGAGCATCTAATAATTTTGTTTTAACATGGACAAGCAGATTTTGTTCCTTTAACCAAGCATGCCTCCTAATGACAGAACCCGTAACAACGGCCCTGCAGGAGGCCTCCAGAGAATCGAACCCACATTGCAAAGTATGCTTTCCAACTTGTTCAGCTGCATGCAATAAATCCTGCATTTCTTTATTTTCTGCACATTCTGAATTTGCCATTATTTTCTGTTTAAGCAGTGTCATGATACACTGCTGATATTTGAGCATATGAAACTGGCAATTTAAGGCCTTTATAGTCAAAGTAGCAGATGTGTAAATCTTTTTCCCCATCTATCCAGCACCCTAGAATCCCGGTCAGAGGGGGTAGGATTTTTTGCAGTAGAAGCCTTGACCCCTTTGGGACTCTGAGAAATAGTTTCTGGGTCTGCAGTAGGGTTTTTGAAAAGGAATTTATGAGAGTCAGGGACCCTGTAGTATCTGTCCGGCTTAACAGGAGCTGGAGGTAAAGAGTCAGGGGTCAGACTAGACTCCGAGAACACATCTACAATGTCCAACACAGGCGGAATAGCTAGAGGCCTGTGTTGTAGTAAAAGGAAGTCTCTGAGCCTTTTCTTAGTTTCTGAAAAATCTTGGCTCTCCCAATGGAAGAGCTCCCTCATGGTATGCAAGGTTTCCTCAAAAGAGTATTCCTCTGGAGGAGAAGCTGAAGGAATTGATTCTTCAGCATCAGAATCTTCATAGGGGGGGGAAGAGAATATTCCTGATCAGAAGAGGAATCGGAAGAAATGGAAACCTGATCTGAAGATTCATAGACTGTCTCTTGCCTAGGCCTTTTATTAGGAAAGGGATGGGAACCCCTGATCAATTTAAGTCTTCGGCCATTTTGAGCATCTGTTTTTTGTGCATGGAGACCTGTCCTTGTGGCTGGTGAACTTGTTTCTTTGCCTCTAAAGGTGTTTTAGTCTGTCTTTGAAGTCGGTTAATATACAATTGTTTAGGTCTGAATACACCCTCAGAAGCCGATGCCTGCTCAGCGGTTCCAGACCCATCTGAGGGAATAATCTCCAAGGCTCCAATACCTTGAGTTTCCAGCGGCCTGGCCAACTCCACGTGGGAGTCTGTAGCAGCCTGCTCTACAGTAGCGGGCGTCAGGGGCTGCGAAAGCACCTCACTGAGAACCGGCAACTTTTTTATTTTTTATTTATTTTATTTTATATAATCATTATTAATAATAATAATAATAATAATAATAATAATAATAATAATAATATAATAATATTATATAAGCATTTCTCCCCGGGCCTCCGCTGAAAACAGGCTCTGTGGAACCTAGTCGGACTTTCCCTGTCAACAAATGATAAATAAAAAATAAAAAAAAAATAAAATAAAAAATATAATGAACCCCAGACTTTGCAAAAGAGAAATTGCGAAGTGGAGGTTTTTGCATTAAGGTGTCTGGAGAGGATGCTTGAAACAGGAGATCATCTAGATAAGGGAAAACGTGGATGTCTTTAAGGCTGTAAAAAGCAATCACAGGAGCTAGGCATTTAGTGAATGCCCTTGGGGAAGTGAAAGGCCAAACAGCAAAGCAGAGAACTAAAAATGCCAAGAAGCAACAGAGAAACATAAAAATTTCATGAAAAGGGGATGGCATGCATTTGTCAAGATCAGGGAAGGGAATTTTTGCAGCAGATATTTTGCAATATTTGACAAACACCAGGCAGGATTTTTAACAGGTCAAAAATTTAACAGGTCACAGACAGCAACATTTGATGCATCTCTGATGGTTGTTAATGCTAGGTGCATTAATAACAACATTTTCCTATTGGAATTTTTTTCTACGTTTCCACAAGATTGATGCTGTTATTGTTTGTGAAACATGGTTAAAGAACAATGACTGCAAACCAGTTCTGTCAGGGTACAAATGTTTCTACTGTAACAGACATTCCAACAAAAAAATCAGGTGGAGGTGTTATGATAGGGATTAAAGATAGTTATGAGACATGTGATTATTACATGTTCAATGAGAACACCAGTACTATAAACTGTGTACCTGTGACAAAGACAACCCTTTAACTTACAATTGTTGGAGTGTACAAACCACCAAAGTCAAGTGCTGATGACCTAGAGGAATTCCTACATTTCCTGCATGAAACACAGGCCTGAAGTAAGATATTAGATGGGGACTTAAATTTACCAGGAAGAGACTGGAATACTATTGATTCAACAACATTAGTATGGAAATGATTCACAACATGTGTTCAGGAAAAAAAGGTGCTTCAGACTGTACAAAAAACCTACCAGGCGAGTGTCTGCAAATGATGGGCACAGCTGTCTGAGGGAAGGAGTGATGGTGCACGTGAGTGTGCGTGTTTGCTCACATGTAAATAATGTGAGCAAACACACACGAGTGTGCATGTGTTTGTTCACATTATTTACAGAATTTACATTTAAGATGAAATACTTTCCCCAACAATTATGTATGCAACAGCAGCTCTGAAAACATTATACAGAGGAACTATTTTATATCAAAAACATTAACAAATATACAGCAATAAAAAATACAAAAAACAATCCATTACCTCAAGTGCAATAATGCTTGCCAGGGTGGGTGATTACCAGGGAAATAATGCATTTCCAGGGTTGAAAAGGCATCCAACTCCCCTAGGCAAATGTTATTTCGATAACAGCTATCCCCAATTGGCATTAGTACCTGCTTACAAATTTTCTTATCATGCAAGCATCAATATCGACATTCTTAGCAACCATGACTTTTCCTGCAAAAATCACCACAACTACAGTCTCCTCTTCCATGTTACAGATTCATTCACAAAAAAAAAAATAAGTAAAACTGACTTTTAAAAAGTGTTTTAAAAGCACATTTTTTTAATCACATACATTCCCAGCTTTATAATTACATTTACTCACAAAATGGAAACATTTTCATTATGGACTTTGAATCTCACACACTCTTGCTCCTCCTTTTTCTGGAATGTGTTACTAATAGACGTACTTCATATACATTGTGTAAGCTTCTTACTTTCACTAATAGGTTTATGATGATTTTCTTGCATGAGGGAAGCAAAATCAATTAATTCTGATTAAACTGTGGATTATCATGGTTTTCTTTTCAAGTCTTCAAGGACTCTTTACAATTATTAGACAAAATTTAACTGAGTCATCATCTAAAAATGATTCCATTCTTAATCCTTTTCTCTCCATGACTATTTTAATGCAGTCTTCAGTCACACAGTTTTCATATTCTACTCCCTCTGGAATACTGCTGTTCTCTTCTGATCCACTTAATATCTTCTACTCACTTTTCATCTCCAAAATTTTGAACCTTTTTTCATGAGGCAGGCCTTTTGTATTGTATTTACTATGGCCATTCTCCATACTAAAAGGAGAAAACTTCTTCTGCCTGTAGACTTTAGATCAACTTCCCTGCATTTTTGCATTCCCCTTTCTTGGTCATTCCTGGCTTTATTTACCTGATTCTTCTAAAACATTTGTGTCTTCTCATCTGGATCAGTTGTACTATCCCCTCCTGTCATATGAACAATTTTTTCCTGCATATAATATTGTATTACTAAATTACTCACTGCCACCTGGTACACACATGGTCCGGTTAGTCACATGTATCACACTTAATGCCAAGACATTAAATCACCTTATGCTCTAATACCACACATTTCAGACATTTCATTTTACAGTAGATTTGATGTAATTCTAAAAAAACATACTGCCTGCTCACGATAAAATAAGCCCGCTCTCTCTTTCTCTTTTCCCTTTAAGAGCAGTTATGCAGGTATTAAACCTTCTGTCCTGTTATCTACAACTCTCATATCTCCCTTTCACCAGTGCCACACAGCATCCACGGTACATTCATAAAACAATTTTTACTTCAGTCAATGTATTACATTGTTAACATCTACCACTTCACTCTAATCATTCTAAACATAACTGTTTTATCTTTAAAAGTACACAAAGACATTTAAAAATAATCTGTAGTACATTATATTTAATACTCTACCCCGACCAAAAAAAAACTCTAACTGAACTACTGTTGTAGAATGAACAAAATTATCACATCTTAAAAAAAAATGGAGGCAAATACAACTACACAGGCCAGCTGATGCAAATCAAACACTGCGCTATATAATGTTTACAAAAGTTTTCCTATCAATGGTTTTAAATGCGTTCTGCATGTCTGTGTAAATATCTCCTGTATATTCTTACTCTTTCATCTACATCTTTCTCTTTGTGCACTGATCAAGACAATTTTCTCCTTCAATGGTCAATATCACCCTTGTGATTCGGTATCACTCTCCAGCCAGGAACATGGGTGCCATGTTGCATATTCTGTCAATTGCTAGCTTGTAGTTTTTAATACATTTTCTGACATTCATGGTCCTAAAAAGTAGCTAATCTACCACCAAGCTATTTTTATGCTCATTTTCTTTATTCTACACACAAATTTAAGGGTATGTATGCACAATCTTTGCACAACATCCTCAGTCATGTGCTTATAGTGGGGTCAAAAATACTTCTGCAGCAGTCTTGTGTAGAATGAATCACTATTCTTCTGCCAACTATTTTTCCTGCATATATTCTCTGTATAATACAAGCACATTCATTCAGAAATTCACCAAGTCTCTGTACATTATCTCAGTGAGCCTACCAACGTTTTATCAGTATGCACACATATGAAGTATGCCTACCACTATCCAAGATATCCTTGGTCATACCACATATATTACTATATTCAAAGTTTTTGTGCAACACAAACACTGCTCCCTCTTTTCATTCAAAAGACCAAAACCTTTACTTCCTCGAGGTTGAAATGAAGAAAAGACTGGCTGAGAATGCGACTGTTCAAGAAGAGATGTTTCAAAAACAGAATTAAGAGGGCATGTAGGGAAAACCTGTGTTTTTTTTTTTGCATTACCAGAGAAACAGGAAGGAACAGGCTGTATTCATTTCATGAAAGCACAAATAAGCAACTGGACTGGTATTCTACACCGGGAGTTGCTAACTGAAAGGCCACATTGTGTGTATGCTCCAAGCCTGGTCATGAGAAAGCAGCAGAGACATTTAATAGTAAAGATGCAATCCTACTAACAAAAGGAGTTACTTTTGACAAAACTGTGGCAGAAGGACAAAGTACTAAAAGTGGGAGACAGTAGAGTGTTTGTGGAAAATGATTGTTTTCTATACACCAGGCAGAAGAGGAGTACATTTATTCCAGTAATCAGAGAATGCTGAGCAGTAGGTATGAAATTCAAGCTGCTATATCCAGCTATTTTCAGAATATTTTTTTCTACAGGGTCAAAATCATTTCATCATGCAGAGCATGGTACGGAGGAAACACAAAAGTTTGCCCATCAAAAAGTGAGCCATCAAACAAAAAGGGATTCTGCTTCTTATTCTTCTGGTAATAAAGCCCATAGAGAGACTAAGCCAGTGAAAACTTTCCAATGTTTCAAAGGAAAATGCTGGACAGAGATAAAAAAGTGCAACAGTTAACTAGAAGAACCAGGAGTACATTGGAAATTAATCAGATACTGGGTTTGGGAGATGGGGATCAACAGGAAGGAAACCACCAACTTGGAAATTGATGGACAAATGTGTAATTACAAGCATTAATTCATTACATTTATGAAATATGTCAGAACAAGAAAACCTGAAAATATTGGACTGGTTTGGCTTTGATCATATTATTAATGGTTGGATGAACATTTAGGACAGGGGAAGAGGAAGGAAAGCGTTAGCTGTAAGTAAAAGAAAATTCTATTTTTAACAGTATCTTTAATATTATATGACATACACGACATGCTATAAAGTAAAGCTTTTTCAGTAATAATAGGTGCCCCTATTTTTTCCTTTGTCATTCTTTCTTGTTGAGTTTTAAGATATGCAAGCGCTACAATGCAAAAAAAAGAAGAAATCCTCGACAAAAGAGCATGGCATAAGGAAAATGTATATGCTTTTTCTCACTTTTGCAAAGGAGAATAACTGGATTGAGGCTGTTAACATGATCTAATCACAAGTTTTAAATGGAAGAAAATAAACAAAAGAACACCAAATATAATGAAAAGCTTGCAGAGGGTGGCAACAGTGTGTCTGGTTCTCACGATTCTATGGAGACAATCTGATAAGGGGTGAAAAAACAGAATACTTCTTTCTTTCAATGGCTAGGAAATAATATTTTCTGAAAGCATTCAAGCTGTTCTCTACATCTGGGGGAGGAATAAATATAAGCCAAAAACAAACAGCAGTTAGTGTAAGTAGAACCACCAGCTGTACAGTGAGTCTTAGCATGGATAACCTTACTTATAGGTTAATTCAAGCCTGTGAGTATGGCTATCAATCTGACACAACTGCTCCTATTAGGAGGGTTAAAGTTCATTATTTGAAGATGTACACTAAAGTACAATAGGTTCTGGGGATGAGTTTGTTTTTTTTTTTTGAGAGTTTTTATTAAAACAAAAAGTCTTGTAAGATGTGGCATAGGTTTAAAAGGATATGACAAGAAACAAGTGCATAAAAGATCAACCTGCCAAACATTAGTGTATACATGTACCACAAAAGCTGGAACTAGACACAAAGTTATGCATAACAGGTGGGAATAATAATTGCTCATCATAATGACATCACTTTCCATACCTTTAAATGGATGGCCTCACAGATGTATACAAAAAAGAATGAGTAAAGAACTACATTAAAAAAAGCAGAGTGCAAATAGCTATGCTACAGGAGATGCATTTGGAAAGAACTTAGCATATGACTTTGATAAATAAAGGATTCCAGGATGGTTATTCAGCAGAATATCTGGGACAAAGGAAAACGGGAGTCTTGTATTAATTGCTAGTGGAGCTCCAAAAGTGACAGAAGAGGGGGAAAAGATAATAATGGTAGATTTGTAGTACTAAGGGGCTACTGGCAAGGGAGGAGGGTTCCACTGGCATGTATTTTACATTAAACCTAAAACTGCTAAAATGGAGCTTAAGAAAATTTTGAGAAGTAATTAGATTTCAGCACAGAATATTACTTATAGATGGGGCCTAGAATTTGATTTGCAACAGTAAGGATGTATCATGAGAGCCTAGAAGAGAAAATTATTTCTGAAGAAATTTATTGGAATATTTGGTATGGAAGACCAAATATTCTGTAGTTGGGACTCTTACAAAATTTATACATTATTCCCAAAGGTGCAAAAATTGGGCTAGGCTAGACAGAAATTACATTTCACAGGAATATGTGCATTTAACTGAAAGTTTTGATGTGCATCAAGTGTTTCAGATCACGCGCTAATAATTAAAATAAAAATGCAGAGTAATAAAAAAATGAGACATGGGTGCTTCCCCATCTATCTGTTAAAAGAGAAGAATTTAAGGAAAGGATAGTGGATATTACTAAGGAGTTTATTAGGGAATATAAAAATTTCTTCTAAAACTAGAGCTAGGGAGTAGAATAAAATTAAAGTGGAATTTAAAATAGGATGGAAATAAAAGAAAAGAGACACGGTTAAGAAGAAACAAGAATTATTTACAGGGATTCAGAAAGGTTAAAGTATTGCAGAATAGGGGGAGTCCCACAGAACAGGTGCAACTGCACAGTGCTAAAGAGAAAATAAGGGACTATCTTGATAATATGCACAAGTTTAGAAACATTGCTGTTAAGCAACTATTTTTGACAATAATTCCAGAATACAAAAAAAAAATTAGCACAAAGGTTGAGGCAACAGAAAAAAAGAGTTGTTGCAAGTTTAGAGAGCCTTTAACAAGAAAAGTAACCAGCAAGCTAGTATATGTATTACATACAGGAGTTGAAAATTTTATGAAAATCTGTGTAAAGAAGAGATATCTGAAACTCAAGAAAAAGTAGTAATTCAATTTCAATACAACAAATCAAAACATTCACCCTAAAATATATGTACTATGTAAAAATATGTAAAAAAATATATAAAAATTAATTAACAAAAACTATGAAGATTAAAATGTCTACAAAATATGAGCCCTATGTTTTCATCTCACTGGTAATAGAAATAAAATAATTTATGCCAGGTTTTACACAGGCATTCAACAAATCGATTTTTTAAATGCCAGTAGGGTTTTAAATATACCCCCCCCCCCCAATGTTGACTTCCCATGTCAATTATAAAGAAAATAAATGTGTTAAATGTGTGGCTGTTAGAAGCATGCCTACTCAGGGCTTTAGTAGCTCTCTTTTTTTTAACATGATAAACATGTCCCTTTATCCTGTCCATCAACCTCCTTGGTATTCCCCCACATAAAAGTCCAAACAGGAGGTACAAGTGGCTAAATAAACTACTCTTATTGTCCAACAACTGCATACTCCAGGACACGCTATAGATTTACTACAATGAATGACTAACATACAGACCATAATTCACAAATCTACAAAACTTACATGCCCCATATTTACTCAGCTTTCTATTTCTCCCCACACATGATTTAGTTTTAGACACTGTTTCTAATCAATTTTTAATGTTTCTGCCTCTATCAAAACATCATGGTGACGGCTTCCCCTATTATTTCCTTTAAGCAGTGTGCAAAGACGGTATCCAAGACAGTCTTAACTACCTTCCTATATTTATAGATGTCAATACTAAATGGCAAAACTAAAGCCAAGTTTTTATCCCTTGAAGCATGGTGCAATATCTTATTATTCTCCATTCCTTGGGCTCGTAACAGGGGTTCAAATCTACCACCTCTACCTTAAATAACTTCATCTTTAACATCTTCCAAAAGGTGTTGTGTTTGCCTTCTTTCTTTAACATCTCCAATAAATGTTTAAACTTGGGGGGGGGGGGGGGACACAACTATACTCACTAATAAGCCTGGAGGCTCGTACCAACTGTTCTTTAACAATGGCTTGCTCCTGGTGTGTTGGTTGACAACTTTCATAATGCAGGTATAAATTAGAAAAAGTAAGCTTTCTAAATAAATTGGATGTAAACTGCTTATTCACAAAATCCTTTCCTAGCATTATATACAAATAATTAATATCACTAAGGGAAGACAGGAGAATAGTGGTGTTTTCCAAGTAATTAAAAGGTATGCAGCTAACCAATACTACCTTTCCATAAGACCAAAATGTCATCCAAAACCCAAAAATAAGCAACAGAAATGTATTTGCCTTTCCAGGCTGCAAGGACCACATTAGTATACTGGGGGGGGGGGGTTGCGTACATGCAGAACCTATGAACTCTGCTGTCTGATGATAATACTCCCCCTTGAAAAAAAAAATTGTTACTTAATACCAGACCTACAAAACACTCCAAGACTTTCATCTCTTGGTCAGAGAAGTCACTATAACTAACCATCATATGGTAAGATTCCTCCAACCCAACCCAATGTGGTATGACTGAAAACAAATACAGAACATCCACTGTGACAAACTATGTCAGGTATAAATTCAATAGGTCTGATATCCTCCTCCAAATTTCATGAATCATGTAAAATGTAAGCTTTGTCAGACAACAAATGTTTAATATGCATGTCAATATAAATGGCTACAGCCTCCATTTTGGAGGATTTGGCTGCAAAAATCAGTCTGGGGGGGATCCATTCAATTTTTATGAAGCTTGGGGATGCCAAAAATAGTGGGGATCACAGGGTTTTGCTTTAGTCACAAAATCAAACACCTCGTGGTCAATACAGCCTGCAACTGCATATCATACAAGTAAGTAAAATTTTCCTATTTGCAATGTTAATCTAATTTTTAGACACCCTAGAATATGTGGCTTCATCCGAAAGTAACTCATCTTTGCTGAATAATCCATAGAATCCATAATAACCACTTACCCTCCTTCTGGCTTCATGATGTATGTATTTTTATTGTGGATCAAATTATCTGGGGACAACTGCTCTTCCCTGGTTTAATTGTCTCTCTTTCTCTCAATGTAGTTTTGCTGACCAGAGGCAAACATGTGACATTAACAGAACTGATGATCCACAGGGAAGCAGAAAGCAAGAAATCACTACTGCTGTCAGTGGGTCTTGATGCAGAGAAAGCATTCAACAGAGAAAGGTAGGATTTTATGAGTACGGCAATGGAAGCATTTGCACTCCCTGATAAAATTATAAGGTTGATTAGGAGGATATACGAGGGATTGGAGGCAAAAATTAAAGTGGGGATCTTCTCTGATAAGTTCTGTTTGAGCAGAGGAAGAAAGCTGGAGTGTTCTCTTTCCCATTTACTTGCTTTATATTTAGAACCACTGGCAAAGAAAATAAGGGACTCAAATTCAAGGATATATATAAATGCTATGGTAGTCAAGAAAAGGTGGCTTTATTTGTACGTGATATTATTTTATATCTGATAAAACCAGAAAAGAACAATTTTAGTGCTGGGAAATATTCTGAAACAGTTTCAAGTCTTCTTGGAAAATAAAATTAATAAAGCAGTGGCAATAGCTGTAAACTATGCATCCACACATGAATTGGCTCATCAATACCCATCTTTATGAAGACATGAAAAAATGTAGTACTTAGGAATATGAATTAAAATGGATTCTGTTATGGCAGCTAAGGATATGTGGGACGACACTAAACAAGAGAGAATACAAAAACTGAGAGATGTTTTATGGATATGGACTGCAAAATACAAGCAGTGGAAAGGTTTTTTTTCTCCCTTTAATTTTATATACAGGCCATGCAAAATTTTAGCAACCAAAGGAGAGTTGTGGACAGCAATTAAAAAAAGAGCAGAAGGCTTTATCTGGGAGAGGAAGAGTGAAAGAATCAAGTAGACAAGCTGATACTTCCAACAGAACAAGGTGGTTTGGTGTTACGTGATTTGAAGAGATGCTTCATTACTATACAGTTAAGGCTCCTATACATAGCACAAGCAGAAAACTACAGTATAAAGTTGATTACCTAAAAAGTACAGTTTTGTACCTACCATAAATGTAGATGTCCGATAGATATGCAACTGCAGTCCTTACATATGGGTTGTCCTGCCTCAGGCAGCCCTTCGGTCGGCCGGATTCCAAAGTCTGGGTCCGGCATCGGCTGATGTCGCCTCCTCCCCGACGTCAGAGCGGCTGGGGTATAAAAGCATCAGCCGACGCCATCTTCTTCAGTGTTTCTTGCCCCAGATGCCAGGTGCCCTCCAAGGAAGGCTAAATTTAGTGAATGGATAAAAATTCCAGACATGCAAAACAGTAATAAACAGATACACCATAACAGATATCCCCAGCTAATATGAAAAGGGGGGAGTGGACCCTAAAAAAGAGAATTACAGAGGGGTAGGAGGGAGGGAAAACCTGACTGCAGTTGCATATCTATCGGACATCTACATTTATGGTAGGTACAAAACTGTACTATGTCCTTCAAGAATGCAACTGCAGTCCTTACATATGGGTTTAATACCATAGCCAAGCTGGGGGTGGTAGGATCTAAGATAAGGATAGTGTAGCTAAAATGCCCTGCAGGACTGCAGAAGCAAAGCCTGCTCATGATCTGGAATATAAAGGCAGGTTGTAATGTTTGGAAAATGTATGCACGGAGCTCCATGTAGCAGCTTCTAGAATGTCCTTTGTAGCCACCCCTCTCAGAAAAGCTGTGGAGGTGGCTGTCGCTCTGGTGGAGTGTGGCCTGATACTGCCTGGCACACCTTTTCCATGGAAAGAGTAGCAGAATCTGATGCAGTTTCCAATCCATTTTGAAATTGTTTGTTTGGAAATTGCCTTTCCTTGTACTCCAGCAGCGTAAGCTACAAATAACTGGTCAGACTTTCTGTTGGCCTTTGTTCTGTCCAAGTAGTAGCGCAATTGCCTGTGTATGTCCAAAGTGTGCAGCAGCTTTTCTCCTTTATTTTGAGAATTGGGAAAGAAAGTAGGCAGGTGAATTGCTTGATTTAGAGAAACCCTGGATATCACTTTTGGCATGAATGAAGGATTGTTTCTTAAAGAGACTCTGTCCTGATGGAAAATGAAAAATGGAGGTACTGCCATGAGGGCCTGTATTTCCGAAACTCTTCTTGCTGAAGTAATTGCCAACAGGAAAACTGTTTTCCAGGAGAGAAATTGCAATTCTGAAGATGCTGCTGGCTCAAAAGGAGGAATTTTTCCAAGACGAAGTTGAGGTCCCATGCAGGCACTGGTGGTCTTCTTGGAGGTTTAATATTCTTTATCCCTCTTAGAAACTGTCTTCGCAAAGGATGTGAAAACACAGGTGGATCACAGTTGTATTTTGCTGAAATTGCTGAAGTGTGTATTTTTATGGAAGAATATGAAAGACCATTGTGAAGCATTTCTGCCAAGTATTCTAGTATCTGTGGGATGCTCATTACTGATGCATCCTGACCCTTGCTGGCATTCCAGATGTTGAATCTCTTCCATTTGGCTGAATAAGTTTTTCTGGTGGAAGGTCTGCGTGCTTCCAGTAAGATCTCTCGAACTTTTTTGGAGAGAGAGATATGGGGAGAAGTCATGGAACTCTCCAAGCTGTCAGTTGCAATGTTTGCAGGTTGGGATGAACAGTCCTGTAATTGTGCTGAGTTATAAGCAGAGGCCATTGAGGCAGGTGCCATGGCTTGGTGCGAGTTATGCTCCTTAGTAATGGATACCAGTGCTGTCTTGGCCAGTAAGGAGCTATCAAAATGCCTTTCGGTTGTTCTGCTTTGATCTTTAGTAATACCTTGGTCATTAATGGTAGAGGTGGAAATGCATAGATTGTTAGAGAATTCCAGCCGAAGGAGAGAGCATCCATTCTCCAGGCTTGAGGATGGTGTGTCCTTGAGGAGAACTTCTTCAGATGATGATTGAGGTGTGAGGCAAATAGATCTATGTTTGGCCTTCCCCATGCATGAGTTATTTGTGAAAAAATGTCTGGATGCAACATCCATTCGTGCGGGTCCATAATGTTTCTGCTTAGACTGTCCGCCAGAACATTGTCCTTGCCTGGGACAAACTGGGATTGCAACTGTATGTTCAGTTTCAGGGACTTTTCCCAAAGAGTCATTGTTAGTCTGCAGAGGGGGTAAGAATGGGTACCTCCTTGCTTGTTTATGTACCACAACAGTGGTGTTGACTGTCTTTATTAGCAGATGGCCTTGCTGAAGAAATTTTCCGAAGGCCTCGATTGCATGAATCACTGCCAACATCTCTTTTTGATTGATGTGCAGATGCAATTCTCGGGGTGTCCATTGCCCTTGAATGCATCTGCCCTCCATGTGTGCCCCCCATCCATGATCTGAGGCATCTGATGTAATGGTTTGGCTTGCTTGAGGTTTGTTGAAAGACATGCCTTTGTTTAGCTGGCTTGCTTGTGCCCACCACAAAAATTCCTTTTGTAGACATGGAATGAGTGGAATAATTGCTTCCAAGTTATGGCTGTGCCGAGACCATAAACTTTTTAGGTACCATTGTAGTTTTCTCATGTGTAGTCTTGCCAGTGGAATCATAAGAATGCAAGATGCCATGAAACCCAGGGCCTGCAGGATTTTCCTTGCAGTCATCTGGGTGTGCTTTGCTAGGCTTTTGAAGTAATCTGGTAATTGTTCTTGTTTTTCTTCTGTGAGGAAAGCCATTTGCGAGTTTGTGTCCAGTTTGGCTCCTTGAAAAATTATTTGTTGGGATGGCAGTAGTCTTGATTTTTGAATGTTGACTGTGTATCCCAAAGCCTGTAGTACGTGAATGACATAGTCCAAGTGTCTTATCAAGACTTGCTTGCTGTCTGCTTGTATAAGGCAGTCGTCCAGGTAAGGATATAGTTGTATCCCCTGAAGTCTGCAATGTGCAATTACTGATGCCAGGCATTTCGTGAATACTCTGGGCGCAGTAGATAAGCCAAAAGGCAATGCTGAGAATTGATAATGCTCTGACCCTGCAAGAAAACTGAGGTAATCTTCTGCAGCTGTGTCTGATTGGGACATGCAGGTATGCCTCCTTGAAATCCAGAGTAACCAGCCAAGACCCCTTGCCCAGCATGGGAAGAAGTTGCTGTAACGTCAGCATTTTGAATTTTGGCACAATGAGAAAAGTGTTTAGAGCGGACAAGTCCAGTATAGGCCTCCATTGTTTTTCTTTTCTTGGAACAAGGAACAGTCTTGAGTAGAATCCCTGGCCTTGTTCCTGAGGAGGAACTTTTTCTATTGCTTTGATCTGTAGTAGCTTTGAAACTTGTAGGAGTGCCTCTGCCCTTTGATTTTGTGGCAGGTTTGGCATGCCTTGTCTTGTTGGTAAGGTATGGAAGTGGAACCTGTAACCCTTGTCTATTATGTCCAAAATCCATTTGTCCTTTGTAAAAACATGCCAATTTTTTGAAAATATAGATAATTTTCTGCCTAAAGGTGCTTCTCTCTGAGCCTTGGTCGGCGGTGTCAAAGTCAAGTCATTGTGATTGTCCCTGCGGAGCAGTAGAAGTTCCTGCGCCACTTCTCTGATTAGTTGGTTGCCATTGGCGGCCCCTGTAGGAGCCTCGGTATTGCCCTCTGCCTCGAGCACGCCTGTTTTTTCCCCTTTGGAACTTGTCAGTGTCTGGAAAGGACCAATTCTTCGAAGGCCAATTCCTACTGAACCTTGGTGGCTGAACCTGGAGGAAATCTTTGACTGTTTGTACTGATTTAGCCTTCTCCTCAATTGATTTCAACACACCCTGTGCATTAGCACCAAATAGCTTGTCTTTTTCCAGAGGTGCATCTAGAAGCTTTACTTTAACATGATCTGGTAATGTCTGTTCTTTCAACCAAGCATGTCTACGTATGACGGCCCCTGTCATAACTGCCCTACATGAAGCTTCCAATGCATCATAACCACACTGAAGAAAATGATTGCTAACCTGCTGAGTATTATGAACCAAATCCTGCAAGGCCTTTCTATCTAAAGGCTCAGGAGAGGTTAACTTTTTCTGCAAATCATCCATCAAGAAATCCCGATACTGAAACATATGAAAAGGCAGTTAAGTGCCCTCATGGCAAGGGTGGATGAGGTATAAACTTTTTTACCCCACCTCTCCAGGGACCTAGATTCCCTGTCTGCGGGCAAAGGATTTTTGGCCGTGGAAGTGGCCACTCCTTTGGGCCCCTGAGAAATAGTTTCTAGATCAACAGAGTGGGCCTTAAAGAGATGTTTATGAGTTTCAGGAACCCTGTAATATCTGTCTGGCTTGACAGGAGCAGGAGGGAGAGAATCAGGAGAAGTACTGGAGTCTGCGAACACATCATCCAATACATCTAACACTGGGGGTATAGCTAAAGGCCTGTGCTGGAGTAACTTAAGGAAGGTCCGAAGCCTTTTCCTGGAGTCGGAGAAATCCTGGCCCTGCCACTGAAAATGCTCTCTCATGGAATGGAGAATTTCCCCGAAAGAAATATCCTCAGGAGGAGAGGCAGAGGGAATGGATTCATCAGCATCAGAATCCTCGTAGGCCGGGAAGGATTCTTCCTGGGAGTCTGAAAGGCCTGACTCACCAGAGGCTTCATCTGAGGAAAGGGTATCTGCCTGCTCAACCCTAGGCCTTTTGCTTGAAGGCGGCTGAGAACCTCTGTCTGGATGAGCCTGAGAGCCCCTAATTAAAGAAATTAGATCTGCAGCTAAAGTCATGATCTGTTTATCAGAAGTGGGACCCTGTGAAAAAGATTTAGGAGGGTGCGACTTAGCCTGGCTGGCAGCCTTAGCACGTGTGTAGGCCTTGATAGACATAGACACAGGAGGCCTAGCTGCCCCACGTGCTGGAGTAACTTTGTCCACCGGTATGGTGTCAGGCAAATCTTGGGCTTCGGTTTCAGGATGAAAATCAACAACCGGCACCGGAGTAGCCTCCGGGACCGAAGTGTGCGGTAAAGCGGTGTCGTCGGCCTGGAGCGGTAGAATTACCGCTTCCGAAGAGACCAATGCACTCGCGGTAGGCATTAGCGTGGTGTCGGTGGAAGTCGCGGGCCGCGAATGTCGGTCCCGGTCCTTCCGTTTTTTGGAAATATGTGCGGTCGGTTGTTCCGACGGCATGATATAGGAGTAATTTTTCCCAAAAAAGTCTTCAGCAAATTCTGCCCGGCGCCTAAGTGTGCGCTTATTAAAGCAAGCACAGGCAGCACAGGTCGAGACGTCCTGGTCTGGGCCGAGGCAGGGAAGGCAGTAAGAATGGAAGTCCTTATGAGGTATTTGTTTACCACAAGACAAGCAATTATTAACTTTTGCAGTTTTATCTGACATCGGCTAAGGCAAGAAAAGGTTCCCCAACGGGGTATTTAGCTTTCTGATGACTTTGGATCTGAAAACACAGGAGCTGGCCGACCGGCACTTGCGAACTGCTTCTGCTTCGGGCACCGCGCGGCAAGAAAGACTGAAGAAGATGGCGTTGGCTGATGCTTTTATACCCCAGCCGCTCTGACGTTGGGGAGGAGGCGACATCAGCCGACGCCGGACTCAGACTTTGGAATCCGGCCGACCGAAGGGCTGCCTGAGGCAGGACAACCCATATGTAAGGAATGCAGTTGAATTCTTGAAGGACATCATCAATTATCCAAAACATCAATTATCTGAACACAGCCTTCCAAAGTTTTCAGGTAGGAAAAATAAAAGTCTGAATATATAAACGTTATACATATTTGCTTGTGCATGATTTTTGAGCTTGCAGCCCGCTCGCGTGTAAAAAATATTCTTTACTGTCCACTGGAATCAGTGAATGGCTGAAAAGTGTATTCCCTTGTGTGCAGAACATACAATATTTTAGACTTTTTTTATTCAGTTTCTATGATTGATTATCTGAACAGTTTGATTATCCGAACTACCCTAAAGTGCCAATTAGTTTGTATAATCGACTCTCTACTGTATAATCCAAAGGGGAAAGGGATGATGATGAAACGGGGGAATCTCAAGAAACGAGGAGAAGCTGGGATTTTGGATGCAGATCCATAAGGAGAATAACAATAACCATACAGAATATTATATTCATAAGTAACAGAAAATATTCTAATAACTAAGCCAATATGGGGATGGAGAAAGGAGATTCTGCCGAAAGGGATAACTGCAATTAGCGGTACAGAGAATAGGCAAGAGGGGGCTGGAATTTACTGGCGAAAACTGGCAAAGGAACCAAGGTATTGGGAGCAAATAACTAGAGAGGGAAAGGCAATAGAATGGAAAGAGGCTAACAATTCATTTGGACTGCAGGCTAGAGAGTGCCTATACTCTGATATCAATCCTTAATAGGGTAGGCAAAGAGAAAGAAATAGAGGAATACTAAGCAAAAGGCCAACACTGGTAGAGTTTTTAGTAGAATAGAGAACAGAAGCTGTTGTTAAAAGGGATAATAAATACGGCATATAAAATATTGCATGACAACTATAGGAATCAGAGAAGTTTAGAAAGGATTGGGAAGAGAAACTGGATAAGCAGTTCACAAAGAAACAATGGGAGGATATATACGTACAGATCCCCAATATACAACAAAGTCTAGAATATTTAGAATTTTTGCTTGGAAGTGTTTGCATAGGTATTTTTACATTCCAAACAGACTTCAAAAAATTTTCCTCTAGTAGACTGCAAACATGGGAGGTGTGATGGGAAAAAAAAAAGAGGTAATTGGGAACATAATTTTGGGGAATTTAGTGAGTTGACAGACTAAATTCCCTGCAGACTCCCCTATCAGAAATACTGGGTGATCAAATTGGTTTATCTAAGGAAATGATTTCTCAGAGTTGTGATACAAAATTGGAATTGCCTAGACATAGTGAGGCCTTGCTGATTTTTTTCTGGGGCTGCCAACAAAGCAATTACTAGAAAATGGAAATCCAAGTCTAAACCAGCTGTACTAGAACTAGTGAATACGATAACGGAGCTTGGAAGTGGGATCTTTAGAAATACATAGGAGCATATTACATACACAAAATTGGAATTGTAGGAACAATACAAGCAGAATAATGTTTGGAAGAAGAATGAGGTTTATAGGAAGAAAGGAACTGAATGAGGTATATAATGTTTGACTGACAATGACTGGACAGATTATAAGTGATGTAAAACATTTTTAACTTAAAACATGTCACTATGTATGGGTACAAAATTGGAATTGCCTAGACATAGTGAGGCCTTGCTGATTTTTTTCTGGGGCTGCCAACAAAGCAATTACTAGAAAATGGAAATCCAAGTCTAAACCAGCTGTACTAGAACTAGTGAATACGATAACAGAGCTTGGAAGTGGGATCTTTAGAAATACATAGGAGCATATTACATACACAAAATTGGAATTGTAGGAACAATACAAGCAGAATAATGTTTGGAAGAAGAATGAGGTTTACAGGAAGAAAGGAACTGAATGAGGTATATAATGTTTGACTGACAATGACTGGACAGATTATAAGTGATGTAAAACATTTTTAACTTAAAACATGTCACTATGTTTTGTTTTAATTCATATAAATGTACGATTGCTTATGACACAAGGTCTCATAAAAAAAAAAAAAAAGCTTTACTTCCTCATCTAATATAAATCAGCAGCTTAAAAAATGCAAATAATAAGTATTCACCTGAGAAATTACTAAAGCAGAGAGCAGAGTGGGAAATGTGATTTTCCCAATGGAGATTGGGAAAATGTACTTCCCATACTTGAAAGAAGGTGGCAGGGTACTTGCTATCTATGTAATTTGTGAAGTGCGAGATAAAGTACAGTTGTGTACACCTACCATAAATGTAGATGTTCGAGTGTCTTCACTGTTGCAGTCATTACTGTAGGGTGTTCCTGCCGGCAGGCAGCCCGAGGTCGGCCAGAATTCCAAAGTCTGGGTCCGGCGTCAGCTGTACCAGCAGGTACCCTGACGTCAGAACGCAGAGGTATAAAGCTGACAGCCGACGCCATCTTCTCCAGCCTTTCTTGCCCCAGATGTCAGAAGTCCCCCAAAGTAACCAAAAGGTGTCCAAAAAGGAAACACAAACACGCCACAAAAGAAGAGGAAGATAGAATAAGCAGAAAATAAGAGGGGATTGGTGGGAGGGAAACACCGACTGCAACAGTGAAGACACTCGAACATCTACATTTATGGTAGGTGTACACAACTGTACTATGTTCTTCGTGTTTCACTGTTGCAGTCATAACTGTAGGGTGGAATCCCAAAGCTGTGATGAGGGAGGAGGTTATGTAGAAGAAGGGGCAGCCAGAAGACCCTGCAAGACAGCAGAGGCAAAACCTGCCCTAGACTTAGAATACAAAGGGAGATTATAGTGCTTAGAAAAAGTATGCACTGAACTCCAAGTGGCAGCTTCCAAAATGTCCTTGGTAGGAGCTCCTCTGAGAAAAGCTGCTGAAGTGGCAGCTGCTCTAGTAGAATGACTTCTAACAGTACCTGGAATTTACTTCCCAAAGTGAGAGTAACAAAACCTTATCCCATGAGCAATCCATTTGGAAATAGTTTGTTTAGAGATAGCCTTGCCTAGAGAACTGGAGGCATAAGAGATAAGCAACTGATCAGATTTTCTGAAATCTTTAGTTCTATCCAGGTAAAACCGTAGTTGTCTGTGTATGTCCAATGAATGCAAAATCCTTTCCCCCTTGTTTTGAGGATTTGGAAAGAAAGTAGGAAGGTGAATAGTCTGATTTAAAGCCACTTTAGAAATCACCTTAGGCATAAATGTAGGATTGGTCCTCAAGGCAACTCTATCTTGGTGGAAAATAAGGTATGGTTCCACAGCCATGAGAGCTTGCAACTCTGAAACCCTTCTGGCAGAAGTCAAAGCTAATAAAATAGCTGTCTTCCAGGATAAGAACTTGATATCTGAAGCAGCCACAGGCTCAAAGGGGGATAAAGTTAGTTTTTCCAAAACATAATTAAGATCCCAAGCAGGAACAGGAGGAGTTCTGGGAGGTCTTAAGTTCTTAGCCCCTCTCAAGAATTGTCTCACCAGCTGGTGAGAGAAGATGGGGGGGATTAGTGTTGTAATGAGCCGAGATAGCAGAAGCATGAATTTTAATGGAAGAAAAGGAGAGGCCTTTAAGCAGGAGGTCTGAGAGATAAAGTAAAATGGAAGAAATGTCAGGCAAAAGAGGATCAGAACCTCGATCCCGCATCCAAATACAAAATCTTTTCCATTTAGAAGCATAGGATTTTCTAGTGCTAGGGCGCCTAGCTTCTAAGAGAACATCCAAAACTTGTTTGGGAAAAGCAGAAGGAATCAAAGGCCCTTGTAGAGCCAAGCTGCCAGGCAAAGAGTCTTGATTTGAGAGTGTAACATCTGACCCTGATGCTGGGACAGAAGAGAAGGAAACAGAGGCAGAATCCATGGAGGTTTCAAGAACAGGTGTCTTAAAGTTGGATACCAAAACTGCCGAGGCCAATTTGGAGCTATCAAAATGAAAATCTTGGGTTTGTCCTGTTTTATTTTCAGTAACACCCGAGGCAGAAGAGGAAGAGGAGGGAAGGCATATCCCGAAAGATTCCTCCAGCTGAAAGACAGGGCATCCACTTTCCAAGCTGCTTTGTGGAAGGACCTGGTGCAAAAGAGAGGCAGCTGATGATTGAGATGAGATGCAAACAGATCTATCTGAGGGCAACCCCAAACTGCCATAATCCTGCTGAATATGTTGGGGTCCAGCATCCATTCGTGAGGATCCAAAAGATTTCTGCTTAGGCTGTCTGCTAAGAGATTCTGTTTTCCTGGAATGAATTGAGCTTGAAGATGCAGATTCAGATTTAGAGCTGTGTCCCATAAACTCATGGCTAGTCTGCAAAGGGGGTAAGAGTGAGAGCCCCCCTGCTTGTTTATGTACCACATGACTGTGGTATTGTCTGTGTGAATCAGAAGATGACCTGGTTGCAAAAGACTCTGGAAGGCTAGAAGAGCATTTTGAACTGCCAACATTTCCTTCAAGTTGATGTGCCAGGGAAGATGCTTCTTTGTCCAATAGCCCTGCTGGCAATTGTTTAGGTAATGAGCTCCCCAAGCATAATCCGAGGCGTCTGTGGTTATGATCTGAACAGGATGAGGTAGACGAAAGGGATTCCCTTCGTTTACAGCACAAGCCCTGGACCACCAGAGGAACTCTTTTTGGAGGCAGGGAATCAGAGGTATCATTGTTTCCAGGCTGTGGTAATGCTGAGACCATACACTCTTTAGGTACCATTGAAGTTTTCTCATATGAAGCCTTGCATTTGGAATCAACAGGATGCAAGAAGCCATGTAGCCCAGTGTCTGCAGGAATTTCCTTACAGTGAGCCGAGTCAAAGTAGCCAAGGTCTTGAAAATTGATGCCAGCTGTACTTGTTTTTCTGGAGTAAGGAAGGCCCTTTGTAGGCTTGTGTTTAGAAGAGCTCCCAAAAAGATCATTTGCTGAGAGGGGATCAAATGTGACTTTTTTGTGTTCACTGAAAATCCCAGAAGTAGGAGAAGACGCTGAACAAACTGCAGATGTTGAAGTAAAAGATCCTTGCTGTCCGCCTGAATAAGGCAGTCGACCAGATAGGGGTAAATTTGAATCCCTTGGAGTCTGCAATAAGCTACTATTGGAGCCAGACACTTGGTAAAGACTCTGGGAGCAGTAGATAAGCCAAAGGGCAGTATAGAGAATTGAAAGTGTCTCGAACCTGCCTTGAATCTGAGGTATTTTCTGCGTTCCTGTCTGATGGGAATGTGTAAATAGGCTTCCTTCAGGTCCAATGTCACCATCCAAGCATCTTGGGAGAGCATGGGAAGAAGTTGTTGCAGAGTAAGCATCTTGAATTTTGGAATCTCCAGAAATGTATTTAATACTGAAAGGTCCAGAATAGGTCTCCATGAGTTTTGTTTCCTTGGGACCAGGAACAGTCTGGAGTAAAAACCTTTTCCCATCTCTGGAAGTGGAACAGGCTCTATGGCTCTAATGGCCAATAAAGTGTCCACTTGATTTAAGGCCTCTGACCACTGATGTTTTGGCAGATCCGGCCAACCCGAAGACCTTGGCAGAGTATGAAAGCGGAATTTGTAGCCTCTTAAAATCACGTCTAAACCCCATTTGTCCTGGGTAATAGGAGTCCAATTTTGGTAGAAAAGAGAAAGTTTTCCTCCGAGAGGGGCTTCCAGGCAAGGAGGACCTGTAGCCCAACGGAGAGAGTCATTGGGTCTGCTTCTTTTGTGATCGAGGTCTGTCTTCTCCCCTTCTGGGTGAAGAAGCAGTCCATTGTCTTGACCTGTAAGAGGCCTGAGCCTGCACCCGACCTCTGGAGCGTCTATATCTTCCCCTTTGAGGCCTGTCAGACGTGGGAAAGGACCAATTTTTGGAGGGCCAATTTCTAGAAAATCTAGGAGGCTGAACTTGTAAAAAATCTTTGACAGTCTGCATAGATTTTTCTTTTTCTTCCATCTTTTTAATAACCTCCTCAGCCTTGGATCCAAATAAAACATCATGCTGAACAGGGGCATCTAACAGTTTAGCCTTAACCTGCTCAGGTAAATTCTGCTCACGAAGCCAAGCATGTCTCCTGATGACAGTACCAGAGGCTGCGGCCCTGCAAGAAGCTTCCAAGGCATCAAAACCACAATGTAAACTATGTTCGCTAACTTGTTCAGTTGCATGCAATACATCCTGTAATTCCTTGTCCTCTGCACATGCAGGAAAAGTAGAGAGCCTTTGATTTAAAACAGACAAAAGAAATTGCTGATACTTGAACATGTGAAACTGGCAATTTAAAGCTCTAATAGAAAGAGTAGCAGAAGTGTAAACCTTTTTGCCCCACCTGTCCAAGGCACGAGAATCCTTTTCAGAGGGAATAAGATTTTTAGATGAAGCGGCCTTAGCAGTCCTAGAACCCTGAGAAATGGTTTTAGGATCAGCAGAAGGGTTCTTAAATAAGAATTGATGGGAGTCAGGGACTCTGTAAAATCTATCAAGCTTAGAAGGAGCAGGCGGCAAGGAATCAGGATTCAAGTTAGCTTCAGAAAAAGCATCATCCACAATATCAAGTACAGGAGGAATAGCCAAAGGCCTGTGTTGAGGGAGAAGGAGAAATTCCCTAAGTCTCTTCTTGGAAGCAGAATAATCCTGACCTTCCCAATGAAAATGCTCCCTCATCTCATGTAAGGTTTCCCCAAAAGAGAAATCTTCAGGGGGAGAAGCAGAGGGAATAGAGTCCTCTGCATCAGAATCCTCATAAGGAGGAAAAGAATAATCCTGGTCAGAGGAAGAGACAGAAGACACAGAAGCCTGATCAGATGAATCATAAGGAATATCCTGTCTAGGCCTTTTTTTCTGGAGGAGGGTGAGAACCCCTAATCATTGTCAGTAAATCTTCAGCCATCCGTAGTAATTGCTTCTGGGACTTGGGAGCTGTATCTGAGGAAGCTTGAGCAGAAACCCTTGGTTTAACAGGAGTCTTTGACTTTGCCTTTGTCTTTGTAGAAATAGTGATGTGAGAAGGCCTTAAAACCCCCTCAGAAGCCGGTACCTGCACAGCGGTTCCGGACCCATCTGAAGGAGCGACGTCCGAAGGTCCTGCAGCAGATAAAATACTAGGCCTAGAAGGCTCCCCATGGGAGTCAGTGTCAGCCATCGGTTCCGAAGTGGCGGACGACAGGGGCTGCAAAAGCGCCTCACTGACGACCGCCGAACCCAAAGCTGGCTCCGGCCGCAAAGTATCTTGTTTGGACCTCGGAGGCCTATCCTTGTCTTTGCGTTTCTTTTGAATTCTGGTTGTCGGTAAAGTATCCGACGACATCCTATAATTGAATCGTCTACCGAAATAATTCAAGGCCCAATCGTACCTACGCTTGATAGTGCGAGAATTAAACCTGGCACAGAACCGACAGCAAGAAACGTCGTGGTCAGGGCCTAAGCAAGGTAGACAGTAAGAGTGGAAATCTTTATGAGGTATTTGTTTTCCACACGATATACAATTATTATTAACTTTTTCTGACATCGGAGGAGCAAGAAAAAAGTTTCCCCAACGGGGTACTTAGCTTGAGAAGAGAAGTAGAAACTTCGGACCGACGACAATCAAAGCACGTTGTTCTGAATGTGCCAACCAACGACTTGCGAGCTGCTTTCCACCGCACGGCAAGAAAGACTGGAGAAGATGGCGTCAACTGTCAGCTTTATACCTCTGCGTTCTGACGTCAGGGTACTTGCTGGTACAGCCGACGCCGGACCCAGACTTTGGAATTCTGGCCGACCTCGGGCTGCCTGCCAGCAGGAACACCATACAGTTATGACTGCAACAGTGAAACATGAAGAACATCCAGCAAAGTTAGCCAGCCGCATGTCTCCACTCCACTCCTTGCCTGAGCATTTGTGGGGAGTTAGGACCACATAAGAAAAATCCTCAAACTATCTCGGATCGCTGGCTTAATCATCACGTTTAAAGGCACGAAAAGACCTTCTCTTTTTAAACAAAAAAAATGCTTGCATGCACTGTTGTGCTTGCGAACACTTCTGCATGAAAAACATGGCATTTTGAAACCATTAATAAAATATTAAGTTTTAAATATTGCTTCCGAATGCTGGATTAATGTAGGTAAGTAATTGTAAATTAGTGACGTAATCGCCTAACTGTTAAATTGAATTACAATTATTTACCTACATTAATCCAGCAGTATTAGAGCTGGAACCTTGACTGATGCAACTGCCCCTGCCCTTCCATGAATATTAATACCATAAAAACGGCTTAATACATTTAGTCTTCTGCGTTCGTAAGCAATATTTAAAAGTTTTTTTGTTTTGTTTTTTTGATGCAGGAAGGTAAAACGACCATTGTGTTCCATATAAAAAACAGTGTTTGCATGTATAATTTTAGATGAACACTTTTCTTTATACAAAAACCAAAGGTCATTCTGCACCTATAGACCTGATCTTTAATGTTGACCTCTCTCAGGTGACTCTCACCCTCAGTGAGGAGGGAATTAATGGTTTGACTGGCTGAGACAGTAAAGGCAAAGACAAGAAAAATTAAATAAGAATACACTGTTAGATAAACAGCAACAAAGGCAAAAGATTACTTAAATAATACCTGACCACTGAGTAAGGAAAAAAGGAAAAGCAAAAGCATTACAAAGTTCCCTGTATTTATACCACTTAAAACCTGTAAAGATAATTTATCACCACCAAACATTTCATGGCAGAAATATCCAGAAAGAACTCATTTGCAGTCCTCTTCCAAGTCCATAAAATAAAAAAAATATAATCAACCACTCATCATAATCCATGGAGCTAGTTTACACCTCTTAATATTTTCCCTTGGTTATTAAAACAATCTAGCACTGTAAAACAAGAGCAAATACACTGTCAATTCACATGCACAAAAATCTAAAACAAGAACCTACATTAACCCTGAAACCTTGTATAGAGTCATCCATGAAGTGAACCATACAGACATCCCCAGATCGATGTTTGTCTTTTTGCAGCTCTGAAACTCGTATATAGTTTTTCATCCCGCCCAATGCACGAAGTCGGGAGTTCATAACGAATATTCAATATCCTGAAAGGGAAATATGAACAACAAGGTCAAAATTTAAAATATATAGATCTCGTAATTTACTGATAACACAATTCAAGAAGATGGAGAGCGTAACACATTACATACTTAAGTAAAACAGCCTGTAGCCACTGTTAACATGACTGCTGATGGCACTTGCCATTTTCCAGTTAAAGTGCAGTAAACTACTGATTAAGTATCCAGCACACCTCTCAAACATCCCCCATGTTGCTTAATTTTTTTTCTGTTCCTCATATTTGTTTAATTTTCAGGTACATTACCAGCTAATACAGACAGTCAATAAGGTTAGAGATTATAGTTTCATACAGTCAATAACCTCAAGAGTCGAAGATTATTTTCATACTTATTTTTGTTCAGAAAATGCATGTTGATGCAAAATGCGTTTTTAGCAACTTTTTAAGTGATTTAGAATAATTCTTAAAAAATGTCTCTGATTTTGGGCCAGTGTCCTTTTTTTTTGCTTTGTCCACAATTTGCAAAATAAGATGTTCAGAAGTAAGGAAGCCAGTTACAAACAAACACAAAAACATCCATTCACCTTCTCTCCATGGTGTTTTAATATCACTCTAATCTGCTCAAAAAGGACCAGTAAAGTTACTGTGAATTACTGATAATATTTCAATACAGAACTGCTCAGTCTTATGAAACATAAGCAACTGGCTTGTATGAGCTGAGCAAGTTAAGTTATCTACCCAACGTTATCTACTTAAACTGTATATTACAAAGTACAAAACATCATCATAGATTAGATTAATTGGTCAGTATACAATGCACAATGGATTCTGATTTGCACATATTTATTTTTGTTAGTGTACTATGCACAATGGATTCTGATTTGCGCTTATTTATTTTTGTCAGTGATCGCTCATTTGTATAGAATACATGTGATTAACTTTCTTGCATATCACTTATTAAAAAATAAATATATGCACATGCATACATTTATTGTGCCTACCTGCTGTAAATGCGCACTACAATAAATGCATAGATTTACATCAGGGTCAGGAATGGGAATTGCTAATACCTTCCTTAAAAACAAGGCTTCAGTGGTGAGCAGTGAGGTACTGCTCAGTGACAAAAAAATGGAGAAGGCAACCCTCGTCAAAATTAACACAGCAGCAAGGATTCAGTATGTGGATGTGCACTTTTCCTTGGAAGGCAACACACACACTGGAGGGGAATACAGTGTTCTACTGAGGGAGCAGACAGGCATTCCTGCACAGCCAAGAATAATTTGGCCTACTCACTACCATCTAACAGAGCTGACCAGAATTCCCAGACAGGAACACATGGGGCGAAGAATATGCAGAGGACAAGGAGCTTCCATGGAACAAATGGTGCAGGCTTAACACTCTCCAGACTTGGTCCTGTCTGTGCGTGCGTGTGTGTGTATGTGTGTGGGGGGGATAAACAGCAAAATGCTGTATGTTCCTTCGAAGTAATATCTTTTTTTCGACTCATGTAAAATCAGTTTTAGTTGTTTGCTATGGCTTCTTACAGCCCTTTTGAAAGCGATACATTGTTTTCATCCAGAGTAGTTTGTTTAAAAGAAAAATCAACTTTCACCTGCAGTTCAACTTAATTATGAATTTTCTTTTCTCCCTACTATCTGACTTCATTTAGGGTTAGTTACTAGGATGCAGCCTGTATTTTTAAAATGTTAATTTAGCTGCCTTGGAATCAAAGGAAGGCAAAGTCCACTCATTTGTTTTTTTTCCTTTCTTAAAAAGCTAAACATCTTGATTGCTTTGACAGAGAATTTGTCTCTGCTGGCAAAACATAAAACACACAGAAATATGAAGTTTTTTCAGATTATGCACTGCCTGCAATGTCTTCCTTTAGTACAAAAAAAAAAAAAACACTCGCAAATATTTTTCATCTCTCTCCAGTGTAGGGAGTCACTACATTGTTTCTCAGTCAGGAAACTGTTTTATGACATGCAGAGCAGAATGCAATTGTATTTCTTAAGACAGATGGATACTTTCAAACTGGGTGGGATGGAGAGATGAGCAAATGTTCTTGCATACACTTTCAAAATTTCCTCTCTTACACATCTGTTTAATGTCAGAACAAAACACTTGCTCTTCTTTCGGCTTTTTCCAGTTAGGGGTTGCCACAGCGGAACTCCGGTCCGCTAATAATTGGCAGTAGATTTTTATGGTGCCGAGGTGCCAGCCCAACGCCCAACCTTCAACAATGGCATGCCCATTCACGTATATCTTTTGAATGCCACTCGACCGCAGGGAGGACATGCAGACTCCACACAGAAGGCGCTCCAGCCAAGAATCGAATGGGAGAACCTCTTGATGTGAGGCGACAATGCTACCGCTGCAACACCGTGGCTTGAAAAAAAAAGAGAACATCCTTCTCAGGAGACTAGGGAGTACGACCTACAGTGAGAGTTCAACTACATGTGTTTAAGAGGGAACTCTCCCTTCATCTCTGACCCTGTAGCTGCCAGGACTGGGTCTTTACCACCATCCGGAACAGATGCCTTTAATGTAGTTGCTTTCCTGCCTATAATTTTCTTTTTCATTTGCTTCTTATAAAATGATCAAGTTTCTAGAGTAAATTCTGTATCCCAAACAAGGAAAAATCACTTCACAACTTTAGGTGAAACAAAATGGCTGACTAATTCCCAGGGCTACTTTTTGCTGAAGTTTCTTATCTTTAAACTCCTCAATGAAAACTACTGTCCCCCAGTAGAAAACAAAAGCACAACTATACTGGAACACATATGTGACGCAATACCTTTTATTGGATTGATATAAGTTTTGCAATTACTCAAACTTGCAAAACTTAAGGTAGCCCAATAAAAAGTATTACATTATTGTTCCAAGTTTGCTATTAGTGGACCAGCTTGGCAGTTCTTAATTTTCTTTTTCCAAACTTCACATAAAAAATGCTTCCTATTCTCTAGGAAAAAAGCACATCCAGCTCCTAAGGCCGGTTTATACCCTTACAAATGCAAATATTTAAATACAAATAAAAATATAAATGTATATTAACAAAATGTACAATTAATATGAATTGTAGAAATAAAAAAAATGTTTTCTAAACAATCCCTCCAGCATTTAACAAATATTGATTTATACCTACCTTACGGATGACCACAAATGCAAGCTTTCATCATTTCCAGAACATTTTTAGTTTCATCGAAACCTTATTCCTTACATTGGTATACTTTGAAACACCAGCTCAGCTATTCTAAATGCACATTTTGTAAACACTGCAGTTAATTTTCTGATGGAAATGGATAACTAACTGCATAACTTAAAAAATATTTTTACAGGACAATCAGTTTTCCTGTATCTGTTTTGTCTTTTTGTTTTTTTAATCTATTTTTAATATTCTAGTATACAGTGTTTTCTGTGATTAACTGTTCCAGCCATATCTACTTTGATTAATGACACTGTCATGTGGTCTAGGTCATGACTGACAAGGGTCAATAGACCAGGTTAACAAAGGCTAAGGAATTAAACAGATGTTGAATAAAAGGGTGTAACTAATGTCTGACCCACTATACATTATTTATACTACTTGCACCTTGTTAACTCCTAGTAGATCAGTGGGCTCTTGCAGGAAGACCCATACTAACTAGAAGAAATTTGACTAGGGTACCAGGAAATAAAGTACAGTTGTGTACACTCACCATAAATGTAGATGTTAAGAGTGTGTTCACTGCTGCAGTCCTAGCCATTGGGTTATCCATGCTGTGGTAGCCCTCAGTCCAAATACCAGAGTCAAGGTTTTGTGCGTCGACTGCTGTCACTTGCTGGCTGACATCAGGTCGTCCGAGCTATAAAGGAGAGCAGGTGATGCCATTACCTCAATTTGTCTTGCTTTACCAACCAAAGAAGTCCAATTTTAATAATTATTAGCAGTCCTGGGGTCACAGACCCCCATAGAAATATGTCTCTCTCTAAGGAAAGCAGAAATCGGGGGAAGGAGGGAGGGGAAGCATGACTGCAGCAGTGAATACACTCAATGGTGAGCGTACACAACTGTACTATATTCTTAGTATTTCACTGCTGCAGTGTTCTTCGTATTTCACTGCTGCAGTCCTAACCATTGGGAAGAGTCCCAAAGCTGAGGAGAAGAGTGGAAGGTTAATAGAAACTTAAGATTGGGTGAGCACGCCCTGCAGAATTACAGAGGCAAACCCAGCTCTAGAGTTTGAGAATAGGTTCAGATGGTAATGTTTGGTGAAGGTGTGGACTGAAGTCCATGTGGCAGCTGTCCTTGGTGGGTACCCCTCTAAGGAATGCTATGGAAAGTAGAGGTAGAGGTTGCCGTAGTGGAATGAGTTCTGATGGTCCTAGGGTGTGGTTTTCCATGCAAGGAGTAGCAAAATTGGATGCAGAATGCTATCCATTTGGAAATGGTCTGTTTGGATACTGGTTTCCCCTGTGCCCCTGTTTTAAAGCTGACCAAGAGTTGGTCAGGTTTTCTGAATGTCTTTGTATGATCTAGATAAAATCTGAGTTGCCTGTGCACATCCAAAGAATGCAGTAACCTTTACCCCTTCTTCTGAGGGTTAGGGGAAGAAGGTGGGCAGGTGGATGGCCTGACTGAAGGTAACATCCAAAACCACCTTTGGCATGAAGAAGGGATTGGTTGTCAAGGAGTCCCTGTCTGCATGGAAGATGACAAATGCCTCAATAGCCATTAAGGCTTGAAGCTCTGACACTCTCCTGGCTGAAGTAATAGCCAGGAGAAAGGCAGTCTTCCAAGAGAGGTACTTTAGTTCCGAGGATCCTGCAGGTTCAAAGGGTGGCAGAGTAAGCTTTTCTAAAGCATAGTTCAGGTCCCAGGCTGGGGTGGGCTATCTTCTGGGAGGCCTGATATTAGAGGCCCCTCTAAGGAATTGTTTGATAAGAGGGTGGGAGAACAATGGCTGTTCTGTATCAAAGTGTGTTGAAATGGCAGAGGCAAGGAAGAGAAGGCGAGACCCTTATTAAGAAGCTCAGCAAGATAATCTAGAATAAGAGGAATGGAGGGCAGATGTATGTCTGCCCCCTTGGACTGGCTCCAGGAGCAGAATCTTTCCATTTTCCAGCGTAAGATTTTCTGGTGCTGGGCCTTCTGGCTTCTGTCATAATGTCAAGGACTTGCTTGCTTGGCGTAGATTCCTGGTTGGTTTTGGTAGAATAAGCCATGCTGAGAGCTTGAGTGTCTGAAGGTCTGGGTGCAGCATTGTCCCCACCCCACCCTCTGGATAGCAGGTGAGGCATCAGAGGTAGCTGCCAGGGGGGCTGGTGAGATAGGCTGCACAGCAGCCGGTACCACTGCCGTCTGGGCCAAAATCAGTATTGCTCTTGGTTTTTCCTCCCTTATCTTGATTAGTACTTTTGGAATGAGAGGAAGAGGTGGGAATGCATACACAAAGGGGGTATTCCAAGGGAAGGTCATGGCATCGACCTTCCAGGCCAGGTAATGTTACTCCCTGGTACACAATTTCTGTACTTGGTGATTTAAATGAGAGGCAAAGTCGTCCCCCTTGGGGGTCCCCCATGTGTGGGTAATTTTCAGAAAAATGTCTCTGTGGATTTGTCATTCATGTGGGTCCAGCAGGTTTCTGCTTAGGTGGTCTGCCAGGGTGTTGTTGATGCCCAGTAGGTATTGGGCTACAAGATGTAGTCCCATGGATGAGGCTGCTAGCCACAGGTTCGTGGCTAGTCTGCACAGGGGGTGAGATTGAGTCCCGCCCAGTTTGTTGATGTACCACATGACTGTGGCGTTGTCTGTTTTTATGAGAACCCCTGGTTTAAGGTATGGTTTGAAAGATGCCAGAGCATTTTGTACTGCTGTTATTTCCTTTTGGTTGATGTCCAAGGGTAGTACTTGTGCATCCCAGAGAACTTGGGTGCATCTGCCTTCTAGGTGGGCACCCCAGGCTATGTCAGAAGCATCTGTAGTTATGGTCTGGTCTGATGGACTGAGAGTGAATGTAAGTCCCTTGTTCAGGGCAAAGCCCTGGGCCCACCAGAGGAACTCTGATCTTATGCAAGGGATCACAGGCAGGGAGGTGTCCAGAGGTACAGTGCGTTGACACCATAGGTTCTTTAGGTACCACTGAATTTTCCTCATGTGTAGTCTGGCCAGAGGTACCAGGAGGATGCATGAGGTCATGTACCCTAGAGCTCGAAGGAACTTCCTGGCAGAAAGTTGGGCTTGGGAGGCTGGAGTAGTGAAGTATTTTGGTAGGAAACTTTGTTGTTCTGGGGACAGAAAGGCCATTTGCTGCTCTGTGTCCAGTAAGGCTGCCAGAAATATGATTTTCCTGGCAAGTCTCCGTTTTGAGTTATGAGTAGGGTTTTTACAAATGAGAAGTGCTGCAGGAGCACTTCCTTGCAGTCTGCCTGGATGAGACAGGCAGTCGTCCAGGTAAGGGTAAATCTGTACATTGTTTTGCATGCAAAAGGCAATGGCAGGAGATAGACATTTGGTGTATACCCTGGCAGCAGTAGATAAGCCAAAGGGCAAAGCACAGAATTGAAAGTGTAGTGGCCCTGCTCTGAAGCACAGGAATTTTCTGCACGGATTCCCTAATTGGGATGTGCAGGTAAGCATCCTTTAGGTCTAAGGTGACTATCCAAGCTTTGTTTGGCAGCACTGGTTGAAGCTGTTGTGAGGGAAGCATTTTGAATTTTGGGAGTACCAGGAAGGTATTGAGAAAGGAAAGGTCCAGGATGGGACGCCAAGTCCCGTCTTTCCAGGGAACAAGGAATAGTCTGGAATAGAATCCTTTTGCAACTTGTTCTGGAGGTACAGGTTCTACTGCCCCTAGGGATATTAGGTTTTGCACTTGTTTTAGTACTTCTGCCCACTGGTTTGGAGGTAGGTCTGGATACCCTATTGGAGGTGGTAATGCTTGGAAATTGAATTTGTACCCCTGAGCAATGATTTTTAAGACCCACTGAACTTTTGTTATAAAGTTCCAATTTTCTCTGCATAAAGATAGCCTTCTTCCTAGCTTTTGGTGTGGTGGAGGCAGGCAGAGATGGGAAAAGTAGTCAGAGTTTTTTCCATACAGGGTTGCTTTAGAACTTCATGCGCCAGTGTTTGAGGGGGGGGGGGGGGGGCACTGTTTTGTTCTTTGCTGGACCTGAGTTATAGTCCTTGGTGGGTCTGTCCCTATGGGTTTTGCCTTGTGCCTGCCTGTTTGGTGCAGGAAAGGACCAGTGTTTAGAGGGAAAATTTCTGCTGAACATAGGAGGTTGTACTTGCAGAAAATCTTTAACAGTCTGCATCGATTTTGCTTTGTCTTCCATCTTAATTACCTCTTCAATTTTCTGTCCAAACAAGCGGTCTTTGTCAAGTGGTCCATCCATGATTTTAGCTTTGACATTTTCAGGGAGAGGATGTTCCTTCAGGCATGCAGGTCTTCTGATAAATCCTGTCACTGCTGCCCTGCTAGAAGCTTCTAGGGCATCAAATCCACAGTGCAAGGAGTGCTTTGCCACCTGAGATGAAGAGTGCAGTAATTCTACTACCTCTTTATTGTTGGCAAAATCTGGAAAAGCAGAAATTTTCCGTTTCAAAAGTTCCAAAGCGTGCTGTTGATATTTTAACATATGGAACTGACAGATGAGAGCCCTTATAGTTGAAGTTGCAGAGGTATATACTTTTTTACCCCATCTGTCCAGGGCCCTGGATTCTTTGTCTGAAGGAGTAAGATTCTTGGCAGAGATGGCCTTAACTCCTTTAGGTTCCTGAGTAATCACCTCTGGATCTGCTATAGGATTTCTGTAGAGGAATTTATGAGAGTTAGGTACTGGGTAGTTTCGGTCAGGTTTTCTGGGGGCAGGTGGAAGAACGTCAGGGGTAAGGCTGGATTCTTGGTAAACATCTACCACCTCCAAGATGGGTGGGATGGCCAGAGGCCTGTGCTGGAGTAGGTCCAGAAACTCTTAGTCTTTTTCTTGGATAGTGGGAAATCCATTGATTCCTATTGGAAGTATTCCCTGAGGATGTGGAGGATTTCCCCAAAGGAAAAGTCCTCCGGAAGTGATGCAGAAGGAATAGATTCTTCTGCATCTGAGTCTTCATAGGCAGTAAAAGGACTTCCCCTTCAAAAACAGAGGAGTCAAGACCCCTCGAGTCTAAATCCAATCAGATGCCTGGAGAAGGTTTCCTTCTTTTGGCTGATGTGGCCTGATTACCTCAGATCAAAGTGATGAGATCCTCCACCATTTTAAACATTCTAGTTTGAGGAGGGGGAGAAGTAGTGGAATGGAGACTTTTTCCTGTTTTCTTTGGAGTAGCTCTAAGTCTGGCCTGAAAAGTGTTCCTCAATGCCGTCGGTGCGTTAGTCAGAAGATAGGGCGAAGGCCTTGAAGTGAATTAAGAAGTGCGAGCAGTATCGTTGGAAGCCGGTGCCTGCGTAGCAGCTCTGGACCCAACTGAGGCAGAGACAGCCAAAGACTTGTTAGACGTAGTTTTCTGCGGCATACAGGACTCCGAAAGGGTCTCAGTTGAGGCCTGCGAAGTAATTGAGTCGGGCATCAGGGGCTGCAAAAGCACCTGACTGAATTCCAAAGAACTGACCGTTTTAATGGTGGTGTCGTCGGAAGGCTTGGCCTTATGTGGTCTGTCTCTATCCTTATCTTTACGTTTTTTTCAGAAAATCTGCAGTTTGCTGACTGATGGATGCCACATTGGTAATCGCAGACAGAAGATGAAAATATGTGGCTACAAACAGATCTCTACGATGAACAGTTCTAGCGTTAAAGAGGGCACAGAACCGACAGCGGGGTACATCATGATCTAGGCCTAAGCAAGTGACACAGTAAGAATGTAAGTCTTGGTGTGGTATTTGCTTTCCTCAGGTGAGACAGTTATCGACTTTTTTGGACATTGGTTAGTGCAAGAAAAAGTAAGGATCCTCAATGGGGTAATTAGCTTTAGACATTTTCAGCTGAAGTTCAAAATCTGGAAACAGCCGACTGGCACTGTTGTGAATTGCTTCTGCTACGGGCACCACGGCAAGAAAGACTGAGGTAATGGCGTCGACTGCTCTCCTTTATAGCTCAGATGACCGGATGTCAGCCAGCAAGCGACAATAGTCGACGCAGAAGACCCTGACTCTGGTATTCGGACCGACTGAAGGCTACCACAGCATGGATAACACAATGGTTAGGACTGCAGCAGTGAAACATGAAGAACATCATCTGTTTCATACATGTGTCATGGAATCTTTTATATTCACAAACTGTCACCAACCCATACAGATGGGACCTCAGTTTAAAGTTTCAGCCAAACAACAGCACACTAAGGAGTGCAGCCCTCCCACAATGCTGCACTACTGGAAAATTAATCCAATCATAGTCTTCCCATTTTCATCCAGCTTTTTAAAAACCTGAGAGGGTGCCTCAAACAGGCTAGTCATATATATAAGGAGGTACTGAACATTTGGTCCCTTAGTGTTAAAGCCTGTGCCACAGTCACTCTAGAAGCTTTCAACAAGTCTATACATGGGTTATTAAAAGCCAAAAGACAGTTTTATTAAAAGTTGGTGTTGTTCCTGTACACTTTAAAATCTATTTAGGGGCCAATGAGTGGGAGTCTGACTCTGAAGAGGCACTGATGAGAATATTTTCAAAAGCCTCAATAGTAGGAGGAACAGATGATGTGCAGAACTCTTCATTTCCCAACAATTGCTCCTTGTGGTGTTTTTCTGACAGTAACATCTCCCTCAAATCCATTTCAAATGCCCTTTCATGATGGTACTCATCCATCATGGCCACATCTTCAATTGAGGAGCTTGAAGACACCCATCATAATTATTAGTATTAAAGACAAGGGGGGACTACATCAGATCAGGGTATGCCAAATCATTGTCACCCCCCTCAGAATCTGAAAAGCATGGTAGGGTGTGGGGATTTCCCTCCTCCTCTTCTCCTGTCTTCCCCCTCATCCACAAAGTAGCAAGACCTAGATCAGTAAACCAAGGTACAATGGTGCTTTGTTGTACTGAAAAGCATTCTCGCCAAATGTTTGTAGTCAGAGTTAAAGGCAATCCTATGAGAATCTATGCCTCAGAAATCACAAGCCCTTTCCCAATATACCTTTTTCTGTTGGCATGTTACCAGATGTTCAACAAACTGATGCCTGGCTTTAGGATGGCCTTAATACAAAAAAAGGCAATGCTATTGTGAGAGTAGCAGGCTCAAAGCTTGTGAAGCCTCCAATCCCTGCTAAGAAGCTGAGCCCCTACAGATGACTGGCAAATGATGCCTGGGTATCAACCATTCTTCATAACTTTAGAACCTGTATTCGAAGCCTGGGTTTCAGGAACCAATACCCACTTCTGCAGGCATTTTGTTCCCCATTTTCTCTTTTTCCAGCTTCTATGTATTTTTTGAAAAAGCTCTTAATTTCAGTCCCTTCTCTTGGGTTAAAGGCAAAGGTTGCCTAGATTTGAATGTGGGCTCTCTCACTAAAGCAGTGATAAACATTCCTCTGCTTAGCCAAGAAACTTGTGATGCACCCCAAAGCTTAAGCTTTTCTAGTTCTCTTCAGGAAAGTTTTTTTTTTTTTGTTAAAACAAAATAGTTACATATATTTACCTCACAGACATTACTTAAAGAAAAGTGATAGTCATTAGGAGGAATAGGTCTCCCTCAAGAACATTTGTGGGGAATCTTTTTTCAAAATGTCATTACTGCAAAAATAAATCCAGGATTCACAAACTAATATCCAAGTCAATAACCAATTTACTGAGCAATCATACTTACAGGGATAAAATAAAAAAGGTAATTAAATGTAATTATACTTCAAGACTGTCAGGAAAGTGACCAAGTGAGTGATGAGGCAAGATGGGTGACCATTCACTTTACAAGCAATAAACAAAGGAAGACAGTGTGGATTCTGTATTCCTTTACTGTCATGCTTTCTTACATCCTCTATGCCAGCAGTACTCTTGCACCCCAAAAGGGAATGGGAATTTTAACTGCTTTCAAGATCCGTCAGGAATATGGATGTCCACCCACTGCCAATGTAATCTATATGACTATGAACAACTCTTAGTCAATGACAAGTTTCACTTCAAATCAAATCTCATTGATGTCTGTTACTAGACTCACTCATTTATCCAAGGTCTGAGACTCACCTGCAAGTCAAAGCCCCAAGGCAAAGCAACCTCGGACTTAAGTGCAGAGCTTGGGGTGTGATAAGGGAGTAGCTCAATTCAGAGGTGCAAAATGCTTATAATTGCTTTTTTTTGCTTTAGTAGTAACAGGTTGTAGTTCCTTATGGATAATTTTGACAGAATATGACTGAATGGATTGCTCACTACTTTTTAATTGTGACTCCATATATGTCTTGTAGCAGGTATCCCTAAAATGAACATCACTGGATTTTCACTACATTACCTTCATGTGGAAAAACTTTTTCAGCATTTAGCTTAAAAAACAGCAGCAGAGGCACTTACAACATCAGCTATAGTGCTTCCAAATTCTGAAATCCTTTTTTGCTTGACACATTTAAATGGCAAAGAATGCTCAGCAATGGCAACCACAGGACAGGAACCAGAGCATTTTAGCCTCCCCCAGCACCGGTGATAAAGCAACAAGAGAAAGGAGCAATTTAATCAATGGAAGAGCACATACTGAAGGGGGCAAGGGCCAGCCCAAATGTACACGAATGTAGTAGAAGGGAGCTATACAGGCTTAAATAAAATTAAAGACAGGTACAGGGAGGTTGTTTTAAAAAGTATGTTAGATAGGATTTGATGGAGGAGAAAGGCTTTTGAGGCACTATCTGAGTGGGAGAGTAGATGTGCACGATATCAGGGTAGGAGTGATCTTTAGACTTCTGTGGGAATAGGATATGGAATCCACTGGAAGCTATAGAGAGTAGAGAGGCAGGCTGTCTGGGCATTAAGAAAGGCACTGCAGAGAGGATGGAATTCAGTTACTGGTCAAGGCAAAGAATATTTATGAGGTAAGAAGGTTCAGCAGAAATTTAAGTGGAAATATAGGAAACATGGAACATGAAGTGTTCTGCTATCATTTACTGGAATAATATACATCTTTCACTAAAGCTACTTAAGCTTTCAGGATACATATATGCATTGTTAGAAGCCAATTAGACAGTGATGCTAGATAGAATGCTTTAATATCATTTTATGCCCAGGAAGCGAAAACCAGTCATTTCCTTCCCACTGGCTATAAAATGGATTTACAAATATCAGTGAAAGAAAAAAAAATCCCCCTTTGCAGTTTGAATGCTTACATGTACAAATGAAGCCACTGATAAAAAGACAGAGAAAGAAGCAAGGTGTCTGTCTGTGAAAGTGTGTGTGTGTGTGTGTGTGTGTGTGTGTGTGTGTGTGTGTGTGTGTGTGTGTGTGGTGGAGTGTGAGGAATGCCAGTTTTAAAATGCATATGGTAGGATTGAAGGCCTACCATAAATTGAGGTTTATTTTAGGTTCATTCCCTGACTTTATGCAAGGCCATCAATGCTGACTGTGACAGCCACGCCCTGGCCCAGCAATCAATGAGCCTCAATCCTCACCACTAACACCAGAGAGGGCATCTCATATATGAAGGAAATGATAATAAATACACACAGTAAAGTGCAATTTCCCTTAAGAGCACACAAAGATCACAGTCAGTAGAGGGCTGGTCGCTCCCTTGCTCTCCAGGTCCCCAAAAAGACTTGCCACAGGCACAGCTACAGGGTCCAGATCTCAGCCTAGCTGGGCAAGCTAAAACCTCCAGCAACCTCTCTGTCCAACCAGTACTTCGTGTCCCTGCCCAAGTAGCTGACACACACACACACACACACACACACACACACACACACACACACACACACACACACACACACTTTGAGATAACAGTTTATACAACCACACAATCACTCCTGGGAAAGGCTAGCACAGGTTCTCCAGCTGTGCCCCTATTACCAAGACTATACAGTAGTACCACCTGCCACCACCCAGCTAATATTTATCAGCTACTCAAAGGCCCTTAAAGGGTGTCCAATTATTACTGTGCAATATTATTATCCAATTGGTAGTATAACTAAACAGTCAAGGTTTATTAGAGTGACTTGGTACAGTAATCCCAATAAATATACAATGTACTCTAGAGCTTAAATTATCTCTACACAAAACAGCCACAGTTGAAAGGTTTTGAAATATTTAATAATAAATAAAAACACAAGACAATACTTCTTACTACACAGTGCTAGTCAAGAGTTCAGAGATCACAGAGAAATACTTACAATAATTCAGTAGTACAGTTCTGACATCACAGAAAAACACTTGGTCTAATCTTTCTAGTTCCTAGGTATTTCTAAAAGAAAACAAGTCTAAGATAACTTGCACATGAGCACGACAGTGCTGCGAGTTGGATGGTCAAAACAAAAATGCTTACTCCTCTCTGGTTCTCTCTGTTTAAACTGAAATTGCAGTTCTGATTCACATTACATCATTCTTCACACTTCCCTAGGTTCCCAGGTTAACAGAAACTGCATTTACATTCTTAACATCTCCTTTTGTTATCTTGCAGCTGGTCAGGAAGCAGAGCAATAAAAATACATTTGCATGTTTAAATCTAGCAATTTAACTTTTGGCTAAAACAATAAAAATAATTTCTTCATCTAGACCCTTCGGCACCACTGTCTACATCAAAGGGTCACAACATGATTTACTTTGGTCAGTAGAGTGCACTGTTGTCACATTTTTTCCCAGTTCCACATGTAACACTATTTCTTTACATTTAAGATAACAAGCCTGTGGTTTATATTCATATTTACAAATGACGGAATTATCTGCAAAATTCTATCTGGCTAGGCTGACGGCCTTCATCTATCATTACCCACTCTTCACATATCCCCCCCCCCCTCGGAAAACTCAAGCTAGCTTTTCAAGTGACCCTTGAGAAATGCTGCTTGAAAAGGTCAGGTCTGAGTATACCTACCCCATTCCCTGTCTTGAGAACCCATCTGCATTGGCACTGCTAACCCCCCTGCGGTGCTGCACTGACATATATGCTTGCAACCCTAGGCTCCATCTTAGCAACTTGGCATTTTGCTGGCTGGCTCTGTTTAACCATGTTAGGGGGTTGTGATCTGTCATAACAGTGAATTTCCTTCCACACAGATAAGGCTAAAGTTTCTGCAGTGCCCAAACTATGGCTAGACATTCCTTTTCTACAGCCGCATAGCATTCCTCCCTGGGTTGGAGCCTACAAAGTACAGTTTTGTACCTACCATAAATGTAGATGTTCGAGTGCGCATACAGCTGCAGTCATCACACTTGGGTTATCCTGCCGTCAGGCGGGTCCTCGGTCGGACGAATTCCAAAGTCTAGGTCCGGCGTCGGTTGTCGTCGCTTCTTCCCTGACGTCAGTGCGGCAGGGGTATAAAAGAGGCAGCCGACGCCATTTTCTTCGGTTTTTCTTGCCCCAGATGTCAGGTGCCCCCAGAAAGGAAGGCAATACATGATGTTATGCAAACATACATAAGTAGATAAATCAAAACAGTAGTTGCAAGCAAATACACTATAAAGGAATACCCCAAATAGGTTGTAAGTTAAAGGTGTTTGTCATAAGCCCTGTCCTAAGAGGGATGGAGGGAGGGTAACCTGGACTGCAGCTGTATGCGCACTCGAACATCTAAATTTATGGTAGGTACAAAACTGTACTATGTTCATCGTGCATACAGCTGCAGTCATCACACTTGGGTAGAATCCCAAAGCTAAGTAAGGGTGGCTGGTACTAAGCGGAATTAGGAGGGGCTAGAATGCCCTGCAGGACTGCTGTGGCAAAGCCTGCTCTAGATTTTGAGTATAGTGGAAGGTGGTAGTGCTTGGTGAAAGTGTGCACTGAACTCAAAGTAGCTGCTTCCAAAATGTCCTTGGTAGGGACTCCCCTGAGGAAAGCTGCTGAGGTAGCTGTAGCAATGGTGGAGTGGGATCGGATGTATACAGGCACTGATTTTCCATGAAATGAATAACAAAAGCGTATGCAGTGCTATCCACTTTGAAAAGCCTTTCCATGAGCACCTGTAGCATAGGATACAAAGAGCTGCTCAGATTTCCTGAATGACTTTGTTCTATTCAAGTAATAACGAAGTTGCCTGTGAATGTCCAAGGAGTGTAGTAGCCTCTCCCCTTTGTTCTGTGGATTTGGATAAAAGGTAGGTAAATGAATAGTCTGATTCAAAGCCACACTGGATACTACCTTTGGCATGAAGGTAGGGTTGGTTCGTAAGGAAACCCTGTCCTGATGGGAAATGATGAATGGTTGCACAGCCATGAGGGCCTGTAGCTCCGAAACCCTGCGTGCTGAGGTAATAGCCAGAAGCAAGGCAGTTTTCCACGACAAGTATTGTAGCTCTGCTGAAGAAGCCGGCTCAAAAGGAGGCAGTGTCAGCTTCTCCAATACGAAGTTGAGGTCCCAAGCTGGAGCTGGTGGTTTCCGTGGGGTTTTATATTTTTTGCCCCTCTGAGGAACTGCCTTAATAGAGGATGTGAGAATAAAGGAGGATCCGTATTGTATTGTGCTGAAATGGCTGAAGCATGGATCTTGGTGGAAGAGAAGGAAAGGCCACTGTTTAACATCTCAGCTAGGTACTGTAAAATCTGAGGTATATTTATTACCCAAGGATTCTGGCCCTTTGCTTGATTCCAGGAACAAAATCGTTTCCATTTGGTAGAGTAGGTTTTTCTAGTAGAGGGTCTCCTGGCCTCCAAGATGACATCTTGTACCTCCTTGGAGAGGAGAGTCTGTTGGTAAATTAAGGTATTTTCCATGCAGCTAGATTTAGAGTTCTGAGCTGTCTGTGAAGGGTCTTGTAGTTGTGCTGGGACAACAGAAGAGGAACTTGAGGTAGGATCCATGGTATTGAGTGTGACAGGCTCTTTAGGAGAGGGTACCAGTGCTGTTGTGGCCAGTCTGGAGCAATGAGAATCATTTGTGGCCTCTCTGCTCTGGTTTTTAATAGGATTTTGGTCAGTAGAGGTAGAGGTGGGAAGGCATAGACGGTCAATGCTGTCCAATTGAAAGAGAGTGCTTCCACTTTCCAGGCCTGTGGATAAGTCCTTGAGCAGAATTTTTCCAACTGGTAATTTCTGTGGGTAGCAAATAGATCTAGGTCTGGCTGTCCCCATACTTGAGTTATCTTTGAGAAGACTTGAGGATGCAACTTCCATTCGTGTGGGTCTGTCATATTTCTGCTTAAGTTGTCTGCCAGTGTGTTTTCCTTCCCTGGCAGGAATTGTGTCTGTAGGTGAACTTGTAATTCCAATGCTGTGTTCCACAGGGTCATAGCTTGCCTGCACATGGGGTATGAATGCGTCCCTCCCTGTTTGCTTATGTACCACATGACTGTGGTGTTGTCTGTCCTTATTAATAGCTGGCCCGGATGCAGTAGGTCCTTGAAGGTCATAAGAGCATTTTGCACAGCTAGCATCTCCTTTTGGTTGATGTGTAGGTGCATCTGTTTTTGGGACCATTTTCCCTGGATGCACTGATCTGCCATGTGTGCTCCCCAGGCGTAGTCTGAGGCGTCTGTTGTGATGATTTGACTTGCTTGTGGTATACAGAAAGGGAGACCCGTGTTTCTTTGGCATGCTTGAGCCCGCCACAAAAATTCCTTTTGAAGGCATGGAATGAGTGGTAAAATTGTTTCCAAGCTGTGGCTGTGTTGAGACCATAAGTTTTTTAGGTACCATTGTAGTTTCCTCATATGCAGCTTTGCAAATGGTATTAGTAGGATGCAAGATGCCATGAACCCCAGAGCCTGCAGGATTTTCCTTGCAGTTAGCCTGGTTAAAGTTGCCATTTTGTTGAAGTATTGAGACAGTTGCCCTTGTTTGTCCGGCGTGAGGTAAGCCATCTGGGCCGTTGTATTTAAGCTGGCACCCAGGAAAATTATCTGTTGAGAGGGTATTAGTTTTGATTTCTTTTTGTTCACTGTGTACCCCAGGCAGTTTAACAGTTCTAGTACAAATGCCAGATGCTGCAATAGAATGTCCTTGCTGTCCGCTTGGATCAGGCAGTCGTCCAGATATGGGTAGATTTATATTCCCCGTTGTCTGCAGAAAGCAATTACTGATGCCAGGCATTTCGTAAACACTCTGGGCGCAGTAGATAAGCCAAAGGGCAATGCAGAGAATTGATAATGGGTTGAACCTGCAAGAAATCTAAGGTATCTTCTGCAATCTTGTCTGATAGGGACATGCAGGTATGCCTCCTTGAGGTCCAACGTTACCAGCCAAGACTCCTTGCCCAGCATGGGAAGAAGCTGCTGTAATGTGAGCATCTTGAATTTTGGTACCTCTAGATATGGGTTTAGAATAGATAGGTCTAAGATGGGTCTCCAATCTTTGTCCTTCCTTGGTACCAGAAATAGTCTTTAATAAAAACCTTGACCTTGTTCTTTTGCAGGTACCTCTTGAATTGCTTTCATATCCGTGAGAGCGGAAATTTGTTTTTGTGCCTCTGCCCATTGATTTTGTGGCAGGTTTGGCATGCCTCTCATTTTTGGAAGGGTGTGAAAGTGGAACCTGTAGCCTCTATCCAGAATCCATTTGTCCTTTGTAACAATGTGCCAGTTTTTTGAAAATAAGGCCAGTTTTCCACCCAAAGGTGCTGCCATTATAGCTTTGTTTGGCAGGCAAAGGGGGAAGTCATTGCGTCTGTTTTCTAAATGACTGTGGTCTATCTTCTCCACCTCTTGGGGCTGGTGCTTGCCACTGCCTAGCTCTAAGATCCTTGAGGTTGTCCTCTACCCCTTGGGCATCTGTATCTACCCCTTTGGTGTCTGTCCGTGGCTGGAAAGGACCAATTTTTTGAAGGCCAGTTTCTGCTGAAGCGTGGAGGCTGGACCTGCAAGAAATCTTTAACTGTTTGCATAGATTTCGCTTTTTCCTCCATTTTCTTTAGTACCTCCTCAGCTTTAACACAGAACAATACATCTTTTTGTAGTGGTGCATCTAATAACTTTGCTTTGACATGATCTGGTAAGGTTTGCTCTTTGAGCCAAGAGTGTCTACGTATGACAGACCCCGTGACAGCAGCTCTACAAGAGGCCTCTAAAGCATCAAAACCACACTATAAGGTATGTTTCCCCACTTGTTCTGCTCCATGCAACAAATCCTGCAACTCTTTCAAATCTGGTTGTCCTGTTTGTGTCATTTTGCTTTTCAGCTGAGATAGCAAGAACTGCTGGTACTTTAACATATGAAATTGACAATTTAATGCCCTCATGGTTAAAGTGGCTGATGTATACACCTTTTTCCCCCACCTTTCTAATGCTCTGGAATCTCTCTCGGAAGGTAAAGGGTTTTTAGCAGTAGAGGCCTTAATTCCCTTGGAACCCTGAGAAATAGTTTCTGGGTCAGCCGTAGGGCTTTTATAAAGGAACTGGTGGGAATCAGGAACCCGGTAAAATCTGTCTGGTTTAACAGGGGCAGGAGGTAAAGAGTCTGAATTAAGACTGGCTTCTGCGTACACATCATCCAAAATATCTAAGGCAGGAGGAATAGCCAGGGGCCTATGCTGGGGAAGCAGCAGAAATTCCATGAGCCTTTTCTTGGAATCTGAGTAATCTTGGCCTTCCCAGTGGAAGTGCTCTCTCAATGTATGTAGGTTTTCCCCAAAAGAGTAGTCCTCAGGGAGGGAGACCGAGGGAATAGACTCCTCAGCATCAGAGTCTTCAAATGGGGAATAGGCATAATCCTGGTCCTTAGAAAGGTCTGAGGTAATAGAAGCCTGGTCTGAGGAAGGATAGTCTTCCTCCAACCTGGGTCTTTTGTCTGAGGGGGGTTGAGAACCCCTGATGAGTGTAATCAAATCCTCAGCCATTTTAAGCATCTGTTTTTTAGGCATGGGGCCTTGAGAGGGGGTCTGAGGACCCTGTTTTTTAATTTTCATTGGAGCTTTAGATTTGGTGAACGATTTAATAGAGAAGGTGGTAGGCCTGAAAACACCTTCAGAAATGGCAGGCCTCGCTAAACTCTCTGTTTCTCCGCTAAGAGTGGCATCGGTATCTGCAGTGGGAATGGAGACCGAGGAACCTGCGACCTCGGGTACTGAAGTCGCCGGTAAAATAGTTTCATCGGTAGTCAGGGGCTGTGTAGGCACCTTGCTGAGAACCGGTAGTCGGCCTTACCGTGATCTCAGTACTCGGTGCAGGCCTCGGATGTCTGTCCTTATCCTTGCGTTTTTTGCCTAAAACTGGCGTCGGTATATCCGATGACATGATATAATTAAATTTTTTGCCAAAATAATGAAGGGCGAACTCCGCCCGGTGCTTAATAGTGCGCTTGTTAAACCTAGCACAAAAACGGCAGGCCGAGACGTCATGGTCTGACCCTAAGCAAGGTATACAGTAAGAGTGAAAATCCTTATGCGGTATTTGCTTCCCACAAGAAATGCAATTATTAACTTTGTCTGACATCGGTCTGAGGCAAGAAAAGTTTCCCCAACGGGGTACTTAGCTTTAAAGAAGACCGGTTGAAATACTTTTCGTAAATCTCAGGAGCTGGCCGACCGGCACTTGCGAACTGCTTCTGCTTCGGGCACCGCACGGCAAGAAAGACAGAAGAAAATGGCGTTGGCTGCTTCTTTTATACCCCTGCCGCACTGACGTCAGCGAAGAAGCGACGACAACAGACACCGGACCTAGACTTTGGAATTCGGCCGACCGACGACCCGCCTAACGGCAGGATAACCAAAGTGTGATGACTGCAGCTGTATGCACGATGAACATCTGAGATAAACCACTGGGTGCTCTTCCACCTCTGAAGAAATCTGGCTAAGTACAGCCCCCACCCCATGGTTCGAAGCATCCACCTGCGCAACAAATTCTTTGTTGTAATCTGGACTGGCTAACACAGGGGGACCCTCCCAAAGCTTCTTTAAACTTCTGGAATGCCTGCTCACATGCTGGGGTCCACACTAACTTATCTGGCCTGTTCTTCCTTGTCAAGTCTGTGAGGGGAGCAGCTATGGTACTACAACTGGGGACGAACTTTCTATAGTACCCTGCTGCCCCTAAAATTGCCCTCACCTGCTTTTTGGTAACAGGTGCAGGCCATGCCTGAATGGCTTCCACTTTGGCAGGTTCTGGCCTTATCTTACCACTCCACACTCTATGTCCTAGGTAGGAGACCTCTGCCATACCCACCTGACATTTGCTCAGCTTAATGGTCAACCCTGCCCTCTGTAGTCTGCCCAGCACCTCCCTGACATGCTGAAGGTGTTCTGGCCAGGAATGGCTGTAGATGGCAATATCATCTAGGTAAGCAAGGGCAAACCCTCCTGCTCCTGCCAGGATATGATCTACCAGCCTCTGGAAAGTTTCTGGGGCATTCTTCATTCCAAAGGGCATCTTTGTGAACTCATACAAGGCAAAAGGAGTCGCAAAGGCTGAAGTCTCTCTAGCAATGGGAGTCATGGGCACCCTGCCAGTAACCCTTGGTAAGATCAATGGCTGTAAGATACTTAGCTCCACCCAGCTGTTCTAGGGCCTCATCTGTCCTAGGCATGGGATAAGCATCAGACTCTGTGTGACTATATTATTTCCTGTAATCCACACAGAACCTGATGCTGCCATCCTTCTTTGGCAACAGCAACACTGGGGAGGCCCAGGGACTGTTGGACTCTTGAATCACCCCTAGTTCCAACATCTCCTCTACCTCTTCCCTCAGAGTCTCTCAGGCACTCTATGGGCTTGCCTAACAGGCCTTTGGAGTCCTGTGTTCACCTGGTGCTGCCCCAGATGGGTGCACCCAAATTTCAGAGTGAACATGTCCCCAAATTCCTGCAACACCGCTCGGATTTCTCGAACCTGGGTAGGAGATAGACATTGCTAGCCCTTCCACTGAGGTGTCAGCCTGAGCCTCACTGAGGAGATCAGTCCCCAGATCTCCCTCAGACTCCTCCTGCAAACCACTGCAAATGCTCAGCACAAGGGCCTCCCTATCATGGTAAGGTTTCATCATGTTAACATGGTACAATTTGTGCCTCTGCCTTCTGCCTAGCAGTTCCACCATGTAGTTAACACTTGCCTTTCTTACCACCTTGTAGGATCCCCTCTCAAGCTGCTTGCAGCTTGTTGTGTCTGACAGGAATGAGAACAATTACCTGCTGCTTCAAAGCATACTCTCTAGCTTGAGCATTCCTGTCATACCACACCTTTTTCTGTTGTTGGGCTTCTGCCAGATTCTCCTGGGCCAAGCCCATGAGTTCCCTGAGCCTTGTCATGAGGTTTAGGACGTATGCCACAACAGACTCCTTGTGAGACCCGCACTCACCTTCCCACTCATCTCGAATTAAATCTAGAGGTCCCCTTCACCCTATGCCCATACAGCAACTCAAAGGGTGAAAAACCTGTGGATTCCTGGGGAACCTCTCTGTAAGCAAACAACAGATGGGGCAAATATTTGTCCCACTCCCTCTTAAACTGATATGCAAATGCCTGTAGCATGGACTTGATTGTAGAGTTTAACCTCTAAACAAGACCATTAGTCTGGGGATGGTAGGGAGTGGTCTTCATGTGCTTTACCCCACAGGACTTCCACAGACAAGCCAGCAGGTCTGACATGAAATTTGGCACCTCTGTCAGTCAGTATTTCTGTTGGGAAACCTACCCTGCTGAAAATCCCTAACAAAGCATTTGCCACCTTCTCTGCCTCAATGGAGGACAAAGCCACTGCCTCAGGGTATTGTGTAGCATAATCCACTACCACTAGGATATACCTTTTCCCTGAAGAACTTGGGGTACTCAGAGGACCCACAATATCCATAGCTACCCTCTGAAATGACTCCTCAATCACAGGCAAAGGCATCAAAGGAGCGCTCACCTTGTCTCCTGCCTTGCCTACCTTTTGGCACTGCTCACAGGTCCTGCAGTACCCTGTTACATCTCTGGAAATTCCAGACCAATAAAAGTTCTGCATAATACGCCTCTTTGTATGTTTTATGCCTATATGACCTGCAAAGGGAATATCATGGGTTATGGCTAGAAGTGCCAGACGGTATGCTCTAGGCACTACCAACTGCTGTACTCTCTCATCTTCTAGCCCTCCTTCAAGGGTCCACTCTCTGTATAGTAACCCTTGTCCCAGTATACAGATTCCCCCTTTCCTTGAGAATCAGGTGCCTCCCTAGCTACCTGCCTCAGGTCTTGCAATGTAGGGTCTGAGAGCTGAGCCTGTCTCAACTCTCTCCTTGTAACCTTTCCTAGCTCCTCTTCCACAAGAAGTCTGGCATCCTCCGACAGTGGTGCCTCACTGTCAGCCTGGGTACTACTACTCACCTCTACCTTTGCAGTCACTCTGTCCAAGGGGCTATCAGTACCCCCAAGCAGCTGTGGCTCACATTCAGTCTCACTGCTACAGCGTAGCTCACTCCCTGAAGTAGCCACCTCACCAGTCCTAGCTGCAAGTATGCAGTCTATCTGGGTCTCCCCCAGGCTACCAGACTTACCTGCTTGTCTCCTAGCCTTGACCACGTGTAAAGTACAGTTTTGTACCTACCATAAATGTAGATGTTCGAAGATCCACATTGCTGCAGTCCTTACACTTGGGTAGTCCGCTGTCCTCGGTCGGCCCGAATATCAAAGTATAAGGCTGACGTCGGTCAAGGCGCATTAGTCTGACATCAGGACGTCAGGGTACAAATGCGCATGACCGACGTCATATCCTCAGTCTTTTCTTGCCCCAGATGTCAGAAGACCCTAACCAGAAAGGTCAAAACCCAAAGACAACAAACCAACAAACAAACAAACACCCTAGCACGAATAATATGTACAATATATACAATATACACAATATTTACAATCCAACCCCCACAACCGCCTCTAAGTGCAGAGGGGAAGGAGGGAGGGTAAATTGGACTGCAGCAATGTGGATCTTCGAACATCTACATTTATGGTAGGTACAAAACTGTACTATGTTCTTCATCTCACATTGCTGCAGTCCTTACACTTGGGTAGAATCCCAAAGCAGAGGTAAGGGAGGATGGCACAACTTATAAAGAAGCAGGAGCTGCCAAAATGCCCTGTAAAACAGCAGTGGCAAAACCAGCCCTGGATTTAGAGTAAAGTGGAAGGTGATAATGTTTAGAGAAAGTATGCAGAGAACTCCAAGTAGCTGCCTCCAAGATATCCTTAGTTGCCACCCCCCTTAAAAAAGCTGTTGAAGTGGCAGTAGCCCTAGTGGAATGAGGCCTAATCCCAGCTGGAACCTCCTTGCCATGATGGGAATAACAGAAAGCAATGCAAAACCCAATCCACTTAGAAATAGTTTGTTTAGACACAGGCTTGCCCTGAGAACTCAAAGCAAAAGAAACAAATAACTGCTGAGACTGCCTGAACCCTTTAGTTCTGCTCAAATAATATCGCAACTGCCTGTGTATATCCAAAGTGTGCAAAATCTTTTCCCCTTTATTTTGGGGGTTTGCATAAAAGGTAGGCAAATGAATAGTTTGGTTTAAAGACACACTAGAAACCACTTTAGGCATAAAGGAAGGATTAGTACGCAAAGATACCCTATCCTTATGAAAAATTAAGAAAGGCTCAACTGCCATAAGGGCCTGTAATTCAGAAACCCTTCTCGCAGAGGTAATGGCTAACAAAAAAGCAGTCTTCCATGATAAATATTTCAACTCAGCAGTAGCTGCAGGCTCAAAAGGTTGTAGAGTGAGTTTCTCCAACACAAAATTGAGATCCCAAGCAGGAGTAGGAGCTCTCCGTGGGGGTCTTATATTCTTTGCCCCCTAAGGAATTGCTTAAACAAAGGATGAGAAAACAATGGTGGGTCACAATCATAGTGAGCAGAAATTGCTGCAGCATGAATCTTAATAGAAGAGAAGGACAAACCTTTGTCCAGTAACTCAGTAAGATATTGAAGAGCCACACTCAAATTAGGCTTAGAAACATCAAATGCTTTTGCTGCACTCCAAAATAAAAATCTCTTCCATTTATCTGCGTACACTTTCCTTGTACTAGGCCTTCTGGCTTCCAAAATAACATTCAAAACTGGCTGTGGAAGCTGAAACCCTCCAGGGTTTAAAACAGAATATGCCAGGCTGTCAGGTGAAGAGAGTGAAGTTTGACATTGAGTAAATGACTGTTCTCCTGAGTCAGCAGGTGTGGAATCAAGGTAAAGGCCATGGAGGCTCCGCACCAGACTTCTCAGTAGTGGGTACCAATGCTGTCGAGGCCAATCTGGAGCTATTAAAATCATCTTTGGCTTGTCCTGTCTGACCTTCAGAAGTACCTTTGGGAGGAGAGGCAGAGGTGGAAAGGCATACACATGAAGATTGCTCCAATTGAATGAAAGAGCATCCACTTTCCAAGCTGTGGGATGAAAACTTTTTGTGAAAAACTTTGGCAGCTGGTAGTTTAGTGGAGAAGCGAACAGATCTATGTCTGGAGTTCCCCATGACACTGTCAATTTCTGAAATACATGAGGATCCAATTTCCACTCGTGGGGATCCATAATTTGTCTGCTCAACACATCTGCTAAGGAGTTCTGTGCTCCGGGCAGAAACCTTGCCTGAAGATTTAGCTGTAAACTGAGAGCAGTCTCCCACAAAATCATTGCTTGTCTGCACAGAGGATAAGAATGTGTTCCCCTTGCTTGTTGATGTACCACATGACAGTTGTGTTGTCTGTTAGAATCAACACCTGCCCTGGAAGAAGTAAATCCTTGAAAGCTATTAATGCAAATTGGACTGCTAACATCTCCTTCAGGTTGATATGTAGATGTAGAAGTCTGGCAGGCCACGTGTCTTGTATCCACTTTCCATTTAGATGAGCTCCCCAAGCTTTGTCTGAGGCATCTGTCGTTAGAATCTGACTCGCCTCTGGCCGGGTCACAGAGAGTCCCTTGTTTAGGTGACATTCCTGAGCCCACCACAAAAATTCCTTTTGAATGCAAGGTATTATCTGAATGACAGTGTCCATATCTTGGCAGTGCTGTGTCCATACATTTTTGAGATACCATTGTAGCTTCCTCATATGCAGTTTGGCATTGGGAAGCACCAGAATACAAGATGCCATGAACCCCAAGGCTTGAAGGACTGTCCTTGCAGTCAGCCTGGACTGATGAGACAATTGATGGAAGTAAAGAGAAAGATTCTTTTGTTTGTCCGGGGTCAAAAAGGCCATCTGGGATGCTGTATTCAGTCTCACACCCAGAAAGCACATGTCCTGAGAGGGTACTAGACTGGACTTTATTTCGTTCACAGAATACCCCAGGCATCTTAGCACTGCAATCACATAGTGTAGAGGATGAAGAAATTCGTCCTTTCCTTGAGCCAGAATCAGGCAATCGTCCAAATAAGGATAGATCTGTATTCCTCTTAGCCTGAAGAAAGCTATCACTGGAGCCAGAACCTTCGTGAACACTCTGGGTGCAGTAGATAAGCCAAAGGGCAATGCAGAGAACTGATAATGAGAAGTCCCAGCCCGAAAACGTAGATACTTCCTGCAACTTAGCCTGATAGGAACATGAAGGTAAGCCTCCTTGAGATCCAGAGTCACCATCCTGTGATCCTTGCCCAGCAGAGGTAAAAGCTGTTGTAACGTCAACATTTTGAACTTGGGAATGTCCAGATAAGTGTTGAGGATAAATAAATCCAAAATTGGTCTCCACGTGTTCCCCTTCTTTGGTACTAGGAACAGGCGAGAATAAAATCCTAGGCCCACTTCTGACAGAGGGACCGGTTGTATGGCTCCTATTTGGAGCAGCAGAGAAATCTGTTTGTGAGCCTCTATTCTTTGCTGAGGAGGAATGTCTGGCATGCCTTTGAAAGGAGGCAAGGTATGGAAATAAAACCTGTAACCTTGGTGTATGATATCCAATACCCATCTGTCTTGGGTAATTAAACTCCAATTTTCCTTGAAAAGAGCCAACCTTCCTCCCAAAGGTGCTGCCAGATGAGAAGGCTCTGGCAGCTGAAAAGGTAGGTCATTGGGTCTGTTTACGAAAGGACTGACCCCTGCCCTCACCGAAGACTGTGCAGGTGAACTCCTGTTCTAGGCCTGAAAGAGCCCTGAGCTCTGCCCCTACCACGTCTAGACCTACCCCTAGACTGGGAATCATAAGAAGGATACGTCCACCCCTTGGTAGGCCAATTTCTGCTAAACTTCGGAGGCTGAACCTGCAAAAAATCTTTAACAGTCTGCATAGACTTAGCCTTGTCTTCCATTTTCTTTAAGACTGCCTCAACAGGTGAACCAAATAACACATCAGATTGTAAAGGAGCATCTAAAATCCTTGTCTTAACATGGTCAGATAAATTCTGATCCCTCAGCCAGGCGTGCCTGCGAAGAACTGACCCAGTGGCAGCCACCCTAGACGAGGCCTGTACAGCATCAAAACCACATTGCAAAGAATGCTTACCCACTTGTTCAGAGACATGTACCAAATCTTGTAACTCTTTACACTCAATACCTTCCGCCAGAGCATCCACCTTAGACTTCAATTGAGACAGTAGATAGTTTTGGTATTTCAACATGTGAAACTGGCAATTCAGAGCCCTCATAGCTAGGGTGGAAGAAGTATAGACTTTCTTTCCCCATCTATCCAAAGCCCTGGCCTCTTTGTCAGGAGGAACCGGATTTTTAACCACAGAAGCCTTAACACCCTTAGGCCCCTGACTAACAGTTTCTGGGTCCGCCCTAGGACTCTTAAAAAGATACTTATGAGCTTCAGGCACCCTATAATACCTATCCGGCTTAACAGGAGCAGGAGGCAAAGAATCAGGATTAAGAGAAGCCTCTGCAAACACATCCTCCACAACATCCAGAACAGGAGGTATAGCCAAAGGCCTATGCTGGGGTAAAAACAAAAATTCCCTAAGCCTTTTCCTGGAATCAGAGAAGTCCTGACCTTCCCACTTAAAATGCTCCCTCATGGAATGAAGAGTCTCTGAAAAAGAAAAATCCTCAGGAGGAGAAGCAGAAGGAGTAGAATTCATCCACATCAGAATCAGAATAAGGAGAATACTCCTGCAAGTCTTCAGCCGAAGACTCTGAAACATCTGAAGCCTGCTCAAAACTCCCCAACTCAGGTTCCACCCTAGGCCTCTTATCAGGAGGGGGCAAGGAACCTCTAATCAAGGTAATCAAATCTTCTGCCATTTTAAGCATATGCTTCTTGGGCACAGATCCTGAAGAACTAGGAGTGACACCAACTGAAGCTAAACCTGGCCTGCCTCTGGGAGAAGCCTTGGAAACAGAAGGAGAAGGCCTAACCACCCTAGGAAGGGAGGGGAGTACAGTAACCTGAGAAGCCCCTTCAGCCTGACCTGCCTCCTGAGAGGCCACATCCTGTAATAACAAGGTCTCCCCCTGGGACTCCAGAGAAACCTCCGGTGGAACCACCGGCTCCACCGACACCTCTAAAGAACCGGCGTCCGGTACGGACGACTCCTCTAGCCTGGGCTTAGCTGCCTTATCCTTGCGTTTCTTCGAAGAAGCGGACGCCGGAGCATCCGACGGCATATTATAATTGCACCGCTTCCCGAAGACTAACCTGGCACAATCTAACCTTCTCTTAATAGTGCGCTTATTGAATTTAGCACAAAAGCGACACCCAACAACGTCGTGCTCAGGCCCTAAACAAGGAATACACAAGGTATGATAATCTCTATGCGGTATCTGTTTCCCACAAGAAATACAGTTATTCGCTTTTTCTGACATCCGGTAAACCACTGAGGCAAGAAAAAACTAAAATATTCCCCAACGGGGTACTTAGCCAACTTTGACTCGGTCTGAAACTCCGAATTCGAAAAATTTCAGAACGCCGAACGGCACTTGCAACGCTGCTTCTGCATCGGACCATGCGGCAAAAAAGACTGAGGATATGACGTCGGTCATGCGCATTTGTACCCTGACGTCCTGATGTCAGACTAATGCGCCTTGACCGACGTCAGCCTTATACTTTGATATTCGGGCCGACCGAGGACAGCGGACTACCCAAGTGTAAGGACTGCAGCAATGTGAGATGAAGAACATCTGCATAAACACATGGTACTGCCTCATCCAAATCCTTCCCGATCAGGACATCTGCAGGATGTAGTTCGGTACCCCTGTTGTCTCAAGGCAACCTACGATTGACATTTTGTCTTTCCCACTTACTGGCTTCCTCACCTTTGGTTCCCCACCTTGCCTCTGTGGACGCCTGTATGCCACATGGCCCCACTGGTTGCATTCAAAACATTTAACCCTAGCTTCTGGGCATGTACCTGGACTACTGGCTTCCCCTGCTACTCAGATTCTGTTGGGGGCAGTCTGTGCTGCCCACCATGGGTTCCTTAGACCCATGAGCAGTACTGGGGGTCACTTTCCTGTGCAGGGGTGCCCTGCTTGCCAGGTATAGGTATCCCTTCTTCCCCAACTCATCTGAAGTAGCACATTGTCTATCAGCTAACCAGATCCTCATGTCCTCAGGCAAAGTGCTAAGGGCTTCTTCCCTCACCAAAAGGTCTGCCAGCCCTTCAAAAGTGGTGACCTGACTTCCACTCACACACCTAAAGACGTGCTCAGTTCAGCAACATATTCACGCACACTTTCATCTGCCTTAAGTCTATGCTCACAAAACTTTTTCCTATACGTTTCAGGTGTTAGCTTAGACAATTCTAACAAATGCTTTTTAACAAAAGTATTATCAAAACATGCAACATCAGACATTTGTGACAAAACAGTTACAGCTTTACCATGGAGTAAGGGGGTCAGGAACCATACCCAGAGCCTTTGGTCAACACTATACTGTTTGCATACCCTCTCAAACATATGAATGAAACTATCAAAATTATCCACCTCTTTGAAAATGTGGAAGAAATTTACTGACCTGCTGTGCTTCTGGGGTCCAGTTACTCCCTTCCCCATTACCTCCATGACTGTGGCGAAGAGTCAACATCTCCTCCTCATGCTGCCTCTCCTTTTCCTCAGCTTCTAGGCGTAGCAGTTTCTCATTCTCCTCAGCCTGCAAACTTTGCAGTCTCTCATTTGTCCTCACTCTCTAGACACCTCAGGCTCTCAGTTACTTCTATTTCCACATGCCTGGCCTAGCACCAGATGGATTTTAAGTCCTCTGCAGAAAGGCTGTGTTGTCCATTCTCCGAGGGTATTATATCTCCACTGCCAGTCCAATTGTCCTCCTGGTTGCTGTTTTCTGATGCAGCTGTAACAAGGCTGCAATCAGGTCTGCCTTAGTCAGGTTTTCATGCAGCAGTCCCCTAGCCTGGCACATCTCCGCCAGCTGGCTCCTTGTCAGCTGTCCATACTACTCTGCTGCCATGCTGCCTGCTCACCCTGACTAACTAAGATAACAAAAGAAATAAAACAATTGTGATCTGAAGTCTTTCACTGCGTGGCTGATTTAGAGTACAAAACACCTTCAAAGCTTACTGTACACAAGCTACAGGAATTCACTCTACCCACACCACTACCAGCCAATTAGTATTTGCCAACCAATTAATATGTTTTTAGGTAGACATATACACACGCAAACGCACACAAACCACTTCTTGTGTCACAGGTCAAAAGATACAAGACTAATTTTTTTTTTCTCATACTGGAATCTTTGTGTTGGCCTGTACAAATGTTCAAGTTTAGTATGTTGGTTTAGTCACAAAGTCTTCTACAAGAGCAGCCTCAAAAAGCAATCTTGTATGCACTATTAGTAAAGGTCAAAACAATGTGGTATACAAAATAATACAACTACAAAATATGCCAGAGGAAAAAAAAATTCTAGATGAAGGCATGTCTTGCAGTGTGAGCCTGAAAACAAATACACTGCCACTGCCTTCCCTCCCTAACATTCTCTGTTCCATCTTTTTGATACCTAGAACACAATACCAAATGCCATTCAACTGTGATCTTTTTAAAATGTAGTACGTGTCCTTAATCATTATGTGCAAACCAAGATTTCACACCTCCTCTCAGAAAACTGTTTTCCATCCCCATGTGCATTAACTGTACCACACACAAAATAGCATTAGTAGGCTGTATAAGCATAAGGCGGACAACACAGAGTAGTGCTTCTCAAATACAACCATGTCTCAATGCCAAACACTGCTTTTCCACAATAACTTTTAAATGCTGGATATTTCTTGTTTGGGATTACATAGTGCAATGGAACAAGTCACAACTATAATCCATAAAATCTACTTCTTGTTTCCCATCTGTATTAATTTTACCACCCACAGAATAGCATATGCAATCCATATTAGATGTACAGTCCACAACACAAATAGAACAGTCCTTCAAAAACTAATCAACACCATGTTGCTGTGTGTTGCTTCCCCATTACCAAATGTATCAAAATGATAATCGTAAACATGCAAAATAAAATGAAACATTCATTACACAATTAAAATAAGCTTTTTTTGATGACCCCCTGCCCTATGATGCCCACCCAGCACAGCTTTCTATTCACTAACATAATGGTATAGTAGTGTACACAGCACAGAGGTGTGCTGTTATTACTTCTGCTGCAAATAACAGTATGTATCAGAACTGTACTCTGTATCAGTCCTATGGCAGACAGCAATGAACAGAGGAAGTCACTTCTTGTGGTACAACTTAACAGTGAGGGAGGAAGCAAGCAGTAGTTTATATGCCAAGCAACAAAGTTCAAAACTGCAGTGATTTAAATCTTGAATACGGAATCCAAAAGCCAAACTGCGAATGAGCAGAAGACGCACTCAGTATGTGCTGCAGAACATGAAACCTACACGGGAAGAGAACTGAAACAGAATTAAAGAAAGGAAAACGTCTAGGTTTACTAACCCATGGTATGCTTGTCACTGTACTCTGACAAACTTGCTCTTAACTCAAGACAACTAGACTGTGCATACTAAACCTGCCTACCAAGCTAATGAGTCACATTCTCCTGGGAGAATGTCCAAGACCTCTAAGTTGTTAAGTTAGCCATCGCTATCTACAGCAAACTGCAAAGCTATCACTCTCACATGCTCAAATTTAATGCAAAACTCCCTAAAAAGGACTTTGCCCCCTTTCCCCACATACAAGACATGCACCCCCAGTGGCCTAATGGTTAAGGTGTTTGCCTTGCAAGCACAAGGTGCAGGGTTGGAGTCTCATGAGGGATAGCTGGCTAGGCTTAAAATGGCTCACAAGGGCAGTTAGCTTAGTACGAACCTATGACATACTTTGTCACTCTTGAAAATAAGGACACTTCCACCCCAATTCACATAGCACTTTTGCTTCTTTCCAATATTTGGTTATTGCTCATTTATGTTGTCTCCTCTAAAGAAATGTAAATGTAAATGAAATGTCAAATTTTCATCCAGAGTATTCTTTTCATAGCAAATCTTCTATCTCCTCCCTTTCTTTAGGTCTGTCTATGCCTCTAAAGAATGAACCTGGATACACAAGACACAACCAACATCCCTGGCCCCTTCCTGGCAAAGGAAGGTAGTACTGGATGTTGAATTGTATGGGCATAGATCATGAAGATCCAACATTATGTTAAGTATGTAACTTTCACTAACTTGCACAGTATTATTCACTTAAGTCAGAAAGACACAATTGTTACTTTTGGATGGCATCATGACAGAACACCTCTAAAGATTTCTGACCCAAAGGCAGACTTAGAACTAGAGCTTGTATCCATATTACAGTGCTTTACAAAAGGTATGCAGAGATGTCCAAACTGCAGCTGCACAAATGTTATTCATTATTTTGGAAGAAATCTTGACCGGTAGTAACTGAAATGGTACAATGGGCCTTCAGTTTAGTAGATAAATCTCTGCTGTACTTGTGTATTAATATGCAATACATTCATAAAGCCATATAAACAACATGACTTCAGACAATGTCTGGTTCAATTTAAGTGTTTAGGATATAAATGGTAATGTCTTTACGACTGTCTTGACCAAAAAGAAGCACAACTACCTATGCACATCCAAATAACAGACACCCCCAGTTGTTAAAAAGAGTACTACATATAACATTACAGGCAGACTGACTGCTTGATTTAAATTAAGTTCTGTGGCCACCATTAACATGAAAGATAATTAGTCTGCAAGGAGATTGCCTTTATGGAAAAATCTAACGTATACTGGTTTGGTACTCAAAGCCTACAACTCGGCTTCTTCTCACAAAAGTCATTGCCACCAACAACGTTTCCCAAGTTAAGAACTTAAGGTTTACCTTTTTTAAATGGAGGCAAGGACAGATTTTCAAGCATGAAATTGAGATGTCAAGGGAGCACAGACTCCCTAACCACGGGCAAAAGTAAAAAGGTACACTTAAAGGCCTTATGCATCTTAAAATGTTCATTTTCATTTTATTTACTTATTAATAAGATAAATCCATTGGACATAAGATTCCCTTTTCTAGGGTGACTGGGAGCACTGCCTGGTCAAGTGACATGTACAGTCACAGAGTAGGCATATGGAGGAGGAAGGACTCAAATCCTGTACCCTTGACTACTGGAAACCGCTCAATCACAACTAATAGATTTAATCCTTTGCACTAAATGCCAGAGACTCACTAACTACAAACTAAAAATTGTATGGACAAGACAGCTATAGAGCAAACCTTCAAAAGTAGAATAACAGAGAACAGAATCTGAAATCTTCAATAAATATTCTGACATGGCTAGAACTGAAGCCATAAAAGGCAGTCTTGAAAAGTAGCCCAAATGGCAAATAAAGACTATTACAGACCATCCTAGTATTAGACTTCTTGGCTAAAATGAGGATGTGGATCATCTTTTCCAGGTATGGAGGGCTCCTAACCACCACTAGAAGTGGCGTAACCACATAACTAGGTGAAAAGGACTGCTTGCCAAATGAAAAGGTCTGCTTCTAAATGGTTTCGGGGAAAGATGTTTCTGCACAAGCTGAGATCAGAGGAAAGGAAGGCATGCTTGTCTTGGTTAAAATAGGACTATGAAGATGACCCAGGCCTTTTACTCCTTGGCTTTCTGTAGGAATATTGGAATAAAGGGAAAACGTACATGAAATTCCTGGGGGACATTTCTGGACTGCAGTGCCTGCCCTGCAGTGGACATTAGGAGAAAAAAGCTGCTGTTCTTGGTCACAGTCATCATCATTACTAACCCCTCTTTTTCCCATTTTCCACATATTGCTGAAGTAGTGTGTCAACTGCTGCCATCTCTCTTGATTCAATGCCACTCTCCTCCTTTCTTTGACAGCTATGCCTGTATGTCACAGGTCTTCTCTCACACAATCCATCCATCGTTTTGCTGGATGCCCTTGTTTCCACTTGCCTTCTTATTTGGCCCAAATAATCTTCATCAGATTGTCTTCTGCTTTTCAGCAAGTGTGCCCGAACCACTGTAATCTGTTCTCTAACACTCTCTGCAACATCTGCTTTGATGTCCTTATTTAGGTTCATAGGTTCATACTAGGCTATCTGCCCTAGGGCATTTATAAGCCTAGCCAGAGTGTGTGTGGCTTTCACCACCCCTTAGGATGAGAATTCTATACCCATTAGTTTGCTGTGCCTCTGTCCAGCAGTGACACAGAGATGATTCCCGGGGTAAACCTACGATCTCCCATCCACTCGTCAAGATTTCTCTTGAACAGAGTCAGTGAGGGGCTCTGCCTCACATGGACTGGGATTCTGTTCCATAGTGTAGGGAGTCTCTGGGTGATGAATCTGTCCCTCCAGCACGTCCTATTTATATCCGTGTTGAGGTTTAAGTCTCTTGCTCTCGTGGCTCTGGTGGATTTGGATTTGCTGAGGTGGAGCATGTCCATTAATTCCGGGTTGGACCTGGCCTTGTATGTCAGGCACAGATCACCTCTGAGCAGACGGTATGCGACTGAATAGAGCTGGAGTTTCTTCAGTCGGGCATCGTAAGACATATGTTTGATCCCCTTTATCCTTTTGGTGAGGAACTTTTGGGGTCTTTCCAACTGCTGCAGGTGTCGGGTAAGGTACATTCCGAATGGGGAGTTGTACTCAATCATCGGTCTGATAAGTGAAGCATACAGGGGTACAATGATCTCTCCTGATCTGGATGTGAATCCCTTCTTGATCAGGTGGGCAATGTAGAAGGTCTTCCTAACCACTTTGACAATGTGAGTGTCAAAAGAGAGGTTACTGTCAACTTGGGTCCCCAGGTCCCTGATAACTTCTTCCGTGTTTAATGGATTACCACCTATGTGGTAATTAGGGGTTACCTTGTTTCTCCCAAAGGGTATGACTATACATTTTTTGGCATTTAGCTTAAGGCCATGGCTCTGGCACCAGTTATCCATTTCTATGAGACCTCTCTGGAGGATGTCTGTGTCTGATGGAGTGTCAATTATGGTGCCCAGTTTGCAGTCATCTGCAAATTTTGTCAGCCACAATCCCCTTATGTTTGCCTGCACTTCAGAAAAATAAATGCCGAACAAGAGGGGCCCAGGACTGAGCCCTGTGGGACACCGCTCGTGACCGGCTTAGAGTCTGACATGGCACCAGCAACTCTAACCCTGTGTGTTCTGTCCTTGAGCCAGTTTGCAACCCATCTTGTGACATATGGGTTTACATCTAAGCTGGTGAGCTTTTCTATGATGCCCGAGTGGGGTATTGTGTCGAACGCTTTTGCTAGGTCAAGGTAGGCTGTGTGAACTGCCTTACCCTCATCAATGGCCTTAGTGACTGTTTCGAAAAAGTCGACCAAGTTCAAGAGGCAGGATCTGCCCTTGACAAAGCCAAATTGGGTAGGATCCAGTGTCTGTAGGTCCCCAATGTCTTTATTTAGGAGTTCCATTATGATTCTCTCCATAGCTTTGCAGACAAGGCTCGTCAAGCTTATGGGGCGGTAATTTCCAGGGTCTGTAGAAGCACCGCCTTTGTGGAGTGGGACCACAGTTGCCGTACGCCATTCTTTGGCACGATCCTGTAGTAAGGCTAAGATTAAACAGCAGCCTTATGTGTGGGTTTAGTTCCTCATTGAGTTCGTGTAGCACACAGCCAGGGACACCGTCCGGTCCCATTGATGCTGTGTTTTTTGCTTTAGAGAGAGCAGCTCTCACCTGGGCATCCGAGATGTTTGGGAGGCTAGACTCTGGTGGGATAGATATTTCTCCTTTTGGGGAGGGAGGAGAAATTTGCACTGAACCTGTCTGCCAGTATGTTGGCAATGTCTGTGGGTTCAGTGATTTTTTATCATTTTGGACTAATTCTGAGCATATCTGGGAGTTTCCACCCAGGTTTCTAACATAGCTAAAGAAGGCCTTATGATTGTCTTTTGTGTCATTAACGATTTTTCTCTCAAAGTTGGCCTTGGATGATTTTATGAGTGATCGTAGTTTTTTGCTAGTATTGATCAGAGATACCTTCCCTTTTAGGGATTTTGCTCTGTCATGTAGTAGCTTTCTCCTCTTGTTGTAGAGTTTGTTTATGGCTGGGGTCCACCAGACCGGCCCGCCTTTGGTGGAAAGGGTCTTGATTTTATTAGGGATTGCTTGATCCATACATTCCTGGAGGTGCTCGTAGAAGGCATTTGTAAGGGTTTCTGCAGCGTGGGTTGTGGTTTCCACTGGCTCGGGGGCCTTGAAGGATATCACTCCAGTCTTAAGAAGTGTGAAGTTTGCTTTTGAGAAGTTCTTCACTGTGGTCTTTTTTGCTGGGGGTGGGGGCGGGATGTGGATCTCCAATGAGATTAATTTATGGTCTGATCTCACCAATGAGGGATATACTTCCAGTGTGGAGCATTTTGACCCCATGTTTGTGATGATCAGGTCTAGTATATTTTCTCCTCTTGTGGGAATGGTGACTAGTTGTTCCATAGCATTTGAGTTTATGAACTCCAGGAACCTTTGGGCTAGGGTGTTGGGGCTTGAGTAATGTTCCCAGTCTATGTTTGGGTAGTTGAAGTCACCCAATATGATGGTGTTTGGAGAGACATTCATACTCTCCAGTGTCTTCAGGAAGGCTGTGTGGGTTTCCTGAGTTTGAGAAGGTGGTCTGTAGCATGCTACAAACTGTAGGGCAGTTTTACCTATGGTTAATTGCACCTGGATGGTCTCCGATGCTTCGTGCATTGCCACTAACCTGGAGGTGTGGGTATCCTTTATGAATATGGATACTCCCCCTCCTTTTGTGGTCCACAGTGTCCCACAGTGTGCATTCTTCCACCTGTCACAGGCACTTCATCTCTATCATCTCTAGCTTCCTCAACTCCACTGCCTTTACTACCCAAGTTTCTGTGCCATACAGTAGTACTACTCTCACTACTGTGTTGTACACCTTACTTTTCAGCTTCTTTGGCATTTTTCTGTCATACACTACCCCTGACACACTTTGCTAGCTGGCAGCAGCCCCCTCTGATTCTACCTATGACCGCTTCATTCAGTCTTCCCTTCTCCTCAACCACCCCTCCGAGAAACTTGAAGTTGTTAAAATATTCCACTATTTTCCCCATCTACCTCAATTTTCAGCTTCTTCCAATTTCCCCATTTGCAGCCATTACAACTGTGATGCCTGTGCACTGGCTAAGTAACCAAGGAGCCTCAATACTCACCACTAGGACCAGTGAGGGGCATGCACATTGGGAAGGATAACAAGTACACACACAGTAAAGCACAATTTCCCTTAAGAGCACACAGAGATCACAATTAGTCTAGGGCTGGTTTCTCTCTTTCATTGCAGATCCCCAATAAGACTCCCCACTGGCACAGCTGCAGGGTCCAGATCTCAGCCTAGTGGTCAAGCTAAAACATCCAGCACCCTCTCTGTCCAACCAGTGCTTCATGTCCCTGCCCAAGTAGCTGACAAACACACACTAAGATTTGATTTAGATACAAACACACAGACACTTCTGGGGAAGGCTGGCATAGGCTATCCAGCTGTGCCCCCTTTCGGCCCAGACTATAAGGTAGTAATTACTGCCACCAATCACTAATATCAGCTACTATTAAGGCCCTTCCCAAAGGGTGACCAATGTTGATGTGTAATAATACTGATATCCAATTAGTAAGTGTGACCAGAACTTTTAAGGCTATTGGAGTGGCTTAGTACAGTACCACTAAATACATGCAAGTACTCTACAGCTTAAATTATCTCTACACAAAACAGCCACAGTTGAAAGGTTTAAAAATATTTAATAAATAATAAAAACCACAAGACAAATCTCCTCAACTCAATACAGTGCTAGTCAAGAGTTCAGAGATCACAGGAAAATGCTTAAAATAATACTGCAGAATAATTTGACAAATATAAAAAACAGCTAGTCTAATCTTATTATTTTCTATCTATTTCTAAGAGAAATACTAAAATCTAAGACCCTACTTACATAAAGAGCAAGAAAATGCTGGTGATGCTGTCCATTCTGAAGACATACAAAATGCTATCTCTTTCTCTCAGACTCTTAAAACTGATAATACATCACTGCTGACTCATTTTAGATTACATCATTCTTGACACTTCTCAGATTCCCAGGCTAACAGAAACTCAGACTAACATATCTTTGTAATATTGCACCTGCAGGAAGCCGCAGCAATAAAAGACATTTTACAAGTAAAATCTAGTAATTAACTCTTGTCCCAACACAATAGAAATAATTCCTTCATCCAGACATCCTGTCTCGAAGCTTTGAGATCAGTCATAAAAATGCTTTATCAGCTTTTTTCCAGCAGGGTGCACTGTGGTTGCATTTTTGAAGTTCAGAACATACAACACAGTTTTTCTTACATTTAATTTTCTTACATTTGTAGAACAGCCTGTGGATTATATTAATATTTACATTTACAATGACAGAATTATCTACAAAATTCTATCTAGCTGGGCTGGCAGCCTTTCATTTTTTCACAACTATCTTACCTGTACTCCAATTTCATCCCATGTGCTTTCAGTTTTGTATTCTGTTTCCCTAGCCTTTGTTGAACTTCTTGCTCAGAGTCTGCTTTAATATGACATCATCGGCATACAGCAACTTTGTTCATCTGTCCATTCCAACCTATTTGCTAATGTAGTCCACCATCAATATGACCAGCACTGGGCTCGCAGCTGAACTCTTATTCACATCCACTCACACTGGCAGCCTCTCTGTGATACTGAACACTGTTCATACTTTAGTCATTGGGTCCTTGTACATAGCCTGCACTAATTCTACCAATGTTTCTGGGATTTTGAACCATCGCAGGACTGCACAAATTAACTTTCTTAGGACCTTGTCATATTCTTTCTCCAAGTCTAGGAATGCACAGTTGGACTTTTTTTTTTCATTTCCAGCTTCTTCTCAATTACCACTAAGCCCAGAAAAAACACTGGTCAAAACTTATACAGCTACTACCCAGCCCTAAACTGGAACAAGCTTCCCCTCAACATCAGAAATACAACTACCACAAACAAATTCAAATCGGTACTCAAACTATGCCTACTCAACAACTCAACTTGTAACTGTACCTCTTAACACTGATATTACACACCTTTCTACTTAGATCGTGCTTACTACAGTTTTTTCTGTGACTCTCTTTCACTGACTCTCCACTGCTCAAACTCAATTTAACTTTTCAGCAATAGCCTAATGTCCCACTAATGCCACCTCCCCTGCTGTTATGAATACTGCAACATGAGAATAGAAGGACATCAACTAATTCTTCTTATTGAACCTGTAATTAACTAATCCAGTGGCCTTTGGAGACCTCTGTTTAAGGATTCGACTTCTCCATGGGATCTCAATCTGGTGCTGCAAGCACCAATACATTCCCCCTTTGAACCAGCAGCTAAATGTGACCTTAAAGATCTTACTTGGAAATGTTTTTTCTAGTAGCCATTATCTCTACTAGATAAATTTCAGAGATTCAAGCATGGTCTTCAAAACCTCCATACCTGATCTTTCACAAGGCTAGAGTGATGCTACAAACAAATATCTCCTTCCTTCCCAAGGTGGTATCAGAATCTAATATCAGTCAATCCATTAATTTGCCAGTATTCTTTCCTAATTTTGCAAACAAGGGTGAATACGTTACATTTACTGGATGCTCACAGACAATTACACTTTTACCTGCATAGAACAAAAGACATCAGAAAAACAGACCAACTGTTTGTTTCCTTTGTCGAACTAAAATTGGGAAAACCAGTTGCCAAAGTAACTTTAGCCAGATGGCCAAGTGATTGTATTTCATTTATTTATAACAAATTGGGTATTACCTTACCACAACCGATAGGAGCTCATTCAACTAGGTCCATGGCAACTTCTTCAGTTTTCCTATCTAGAGTCTCCATGGATGACATGTGCAGCAGCAACTTGGGCTACTCCCCATACTTTTAATATTAATTAAAACTGGATCTGGTCTCCAGGGGTAGAGCATCATTTGGTTCAACTGTGCTCAAGAATATTTTCCTTAGAGTCCACCTAGGATTATAGGTAGCTGGGGACTCTGTCAATTTTCTTTCTATTCTCAACTGATGGGACAATCAGATAAAGAAGTTAAGTACGTAGCATTAACATTCCATCGGTGTTGTCCATTTTCATTCTTACTCAATTTCCCGCCTACCAACCCCATCCTTTGTTCACAAACTTCTAGACAAATTAGCCATTAGTGGAACATCAATACCCTTCATAATGAGTGTCAGATATAGTTTTCTCCTATATTGAGCACACGCAATTTTACATCTCCAATATTTATGTATCTTTGATGTTGTTTTTTTACCAGGAAAAAAATGTAACAGATCTGAGGTAACTTAGGGCTGGTGCGTTATGGGTAAAGGAGCTTGTAAAGGAGAAGCTCCAGTGTTTTTGGTTACCATGAGCTTTACTAACAGCCGAGTAGGATCCAAGGATCAGATATGAACCCATCAGTTGGGGAAAAAATGAAAATGGACAACACAGATGAAACATTATGTTAAGTATGTAACTTCTTTATCTGATGATGTCAGTTTTCATTCTATCTTCCAACTCAATGGTCGATAATTTACCAATCCATGTCAACCCCAAATACCAATCAGTCAGGCAAGCTAGAGAGATCTCAGGTGTGGATTCAGTCAGATCAGGTTCTACAAGGCCATCCATTCATCCCCCCTCAGCCCAGCCCAAGGGCATAGTGACCACGGACATTTCCCAGTGGGGGAGGGGGGCATTTTCTGGGGAAAACAGTCCAAGGCACTTGGTATAAACAATGGTATTAACAAAGTTCACTACTGATAAATGCCAGGTATTGCATCTAAGGAATGATAATACGGGAACTGCGTATCACTAGGTGGGAAAATTATGGGAAACAACTCAGGAAGAGGTCTGTACAACTTTCACTGGAAACAAGCGTGGAAAGGGGGACAAAATGTGGTTATACACAGAGTCATAATTGGAGCCTGTAACAGGACTGAGTTGAGAAAGAAAGGCAAGGGGATAGAGGTCAGGGCACAAACTACAGCTGGAAGTTAGCATCTTTAGTCTGGATACACAGCAAAAGGCTGCAGACAGGTTACATTAACTGGGGGGGGGTGGCAGGGGGTACACAGCAGAAAGTACAGTTTTGTACCTACCATAAATGTAGATGTCCGAACTGGATAGCATCTGCAGTCATAACAAATGGGTTGTCCTGTCGTCAGGCAGCCCTTCGGTCGGCCGGATTCCAAAGTCTGGGTTCGGCTTCGGCTGATGTAGCACTTCACCCGACGTCATCTCTGCTGGTCTTCGGGTATAAAGGCATCAGCCGACGCCATTTTCCTCAGTGTTTCTTGCCCCAGATGCCAATTGCCCTCTTGGAAAGCTATATTTTGGATAAATGCCAATGTTTCCAAAATAGTAGAAGGCAAACACAAAAAATAAACATGTATGTACATATATACAAACAAATACACCATAAGAGACTCCCCCCCCTAGCTAGCTATTAGGAGGGTCAATACCCTAGGAGTACCACAGAGGGGAAGGAGGGAGGGTAATCCTGACTGCAGATGCTATCCAGTTCGGACATCTACATTTATGGTAGGTACAAAACTGTACTATGTCCTTCATGGATGCATCTGCAGTCATAACAAATGGGTAGAATACCATAGCCAAACTAGGGGAGGAGGAATAAAAATTATGGTGTAGTCAGGATCCCTTACAGTACAGCAGTGGCAAACCCTGCTCGGGATCTAGAATATAGAGATAAATTATAATGCTTGGCAAATGTATGCACGGAGGTCCAAGTAGCCGCCTCAATAATGTCCTTGGTTGCCACTCCTCTTAAGAAAGCTGTGGTAGTGGCTGTAGCCCTTGTAGAATGAGGTCTTATGTTCTGTGGAACTGGTTTTCCATGGTAGGAGTAACAGAATCTTATGCAATTTCCTATCCATTTGGAGATTGTCTGTTTGGAAATTGCTTTTCCTTCCCTTCCTGTTGCATAGGCTACAAAGAGCTGGTCAGTTTTTCTGTTACCTTTGGTTCTGTCCAGGTAGTAGCGTAACTGTCTATGTACATCCAAGGTATGCAGCATTCTTTCACCTCTGTTTTGTGGGTTGGGAAAGAAGGTAGGTAGGTGGATTGCCTGGTTTAAAGACACTCTGGATACCACCTTAGGCATAAATGTAGGATTAGTTCTCATGGACACCCTATCTTGATGGAAGATTAGGAAGGGTTGCACTGCCATTAAGGCCTGTAGTTCCGAAACCCTCCTTGCTGAAGTAATAGCCAGTAGGAAAGCAGTTTTCCATGACAGGTGTTGTAGATCTGCTGTTGCTGCTGGTTCAAACGGAGGGAGTGTCAATTTTTCTAGTACAAAATTCAAGTCCCATGCTGGTAATGGTGGTTTCCTAGGAGGTTTTACATTCTTGATCCCTCTGAGGAACTGCCTGAGTAGAGGATGTGAAAAGACAGGAGGATCAAAGCTGTATTCTGATGAGATAGCTGATGCATGTATCTTGATGGAGGAGTAGGACAGGCCTGTATGTAGAAGCTCTGCCAAAGTACTCCAGAATGTTAGCAATATCTATGTTCGACACATCTTTTCCTCTTTCAGTACTCCAAATGACGAACCTTTTCCATTTTCCTGCATAGTTCCTTCTTGTTGAAGGTCTGCGGGCTTCAAGGATAATGTCTTTAACCCTTTGTGAAAGGTCTGGGTTAGTTACTGCTATGTGATGTTCCAGGCAGTCAGTTGCAAGGTTTTTAGGTTTGGATGTATGATGCTGTAGTTGTTCTGAGTTAACATCAGAGGCATCAGGGGTATTGACCACATTTTCTCCCGAGACATGCTCCTCAGCAATGGGTACCAGTGTTGTCTTGGCCAGTTCGGAGCTATCAGAATTATCCTTGGACGTTCCTCTTTGATTTTCAGTAGTACCTTGTGCATCAAGGGAAGAGGTGGAAATGCATATGCTGTCAGGCCTTTCCAGCTGAAGGATAGAGAGTCCACCTTCCATGCAAGTGGGTGGAATGTCCTTGTGCAGAATTTTTGAGCTGGTGATTTTGTGGGGAAGCGAATAGATCTATTTGTGGCATTCCCATTTCTTTGTGATGGCCTTGAAGATGTCCGGGTGTAGCATCCATTCGTGAGCATCCGAGGTGGTTCTGCTTAAAATGTCTGCTAGGGTGTTCTCTTTTCCCGGTACAAATATTGCCTGTAACTGGATGTTGTAGCTTAGAGCCAGATTCCAAAGGTCCAAAGTCATTCTGCATAGGGGGTATGAATGACTGCCTCCCTGTTTGTTGATGTACCACATGACTGTGGTGTTGTCTGTCCTTATCATCAAATGGCCTTCTTTGAGGAATGGTCTGAATTTTAGAATTGCCAGTTTTACTGCCAGCATCTCTTTTTGGTTTATGTGCAGGTGCAGCTGGTCCTGAGTCCACAGTCCTTGTACGCATTTGTCCAGCATGTGTGCCCCCCATCCTAGGTCTGAGGCGTCCGTTGTGATGGTTTGGCTTGCTCGGAAGTTGTGGAAGGGTAGGCCTGGGTTTGACTGGCATGCCTGAGCCCACCATAGGAACTCCTGTTTTAAGCATGGGATTAGTGGTATTTCGGTTTCTAAGCTGTGCCTGTGTTGAGACCATAAATTCTTTAGGTACCACTGTAACTTTCTCATATGCAGTCTGGCATGTGGGACCAAGATTATGCATGATGCCATGAAGCCAAAGGCCTGCAGAACTTTTCTTGCTGTTAGTTAGTTCTGCTTTGTTAATGCCAAGAAGTAAATAGGGAGTTCTTTTTGTTTTTCTGCAGTTAGGAATGCCATTTGTTTTACTGTGTCCAATTCCGCGCCCAAGAAAGTTCTTGTCTGGGATGGTATCAGCCTTGACTTTTGTAAATTGACTGTGTATCCCAGGGCTTGAAGCAAGTAAATGACCCTTTGTAAATCTGTTGTCAGCTTGCTTTTGTTGTTCGCTTGTAACAGGCAGTCGTCCAGGTATGGATAAATTTGGATTCCCTGTACTCTGCAGTGAGCGATTACTGATGCCAGGCATTTTGTGAATACTCTGGGCGCAGTAGATAAGCCAAAGGACAATGCTGAGAATTGATAATGCTCTGATCCTGCAAGAAATCTGAGGTATCTTCTGCAATTTGGTCGAATGGGGACGTGCAGGTATGACTCCTTGAGATCTAGAGTTACCAGCCAACACTCCTTGCCCAGCATGGGAAGAAGTTGCTGTAGGGTCAGCATTTTGAATTTTGGGACAATGATGTATGTGTTTAAGATGGACAGGTCGAGAATAGGTCTCCAGTTTTTCTTTTCTTGGTACTAGGAAGAGTCTGGAGTAGAATCCTTTGCCCTGTTCTGTTATTGGTACTCTTTCCACAGCTCTCATCTTTGTTAATTCCGCTATCTGGTGCAGGGCTTCTATTTTTTGATTTGGGGGCAGGTTTGGCATTCCTCTTTTTACTGGTAAAGTGTGGAAGTGGAACCGGTAGCCTTGGTCTATGGTTTGCAAAATCCACTTGTCTTTTGTGATGTAGTGCCAATTTTTCAAGAATAAGGCTAATTTTCCGCCTAATGGTGCTGCTATTTGCTCCCTGGTAGGCGGAATCAGAACCAAGTCACTGTGATTGTCCTGTTGCAGTGGCAGTGGTTGTGTCTGTGCCTCGGTTATTGCCTTGCCACTGTCGTCCTCTGTAGGCACCTCCTCTGGATTGATTTCTGCCCCTAGAGCGTCTGTTCCTGCCCCTTTGTGATCTTGTGGAGTCAGGAAAGGACCAATTTTTGGCAGGCCAGTTCCAGCTAAACCTTGGGGGCTGAACCTGTAGGAAATCTTTAACTGTTTGTACAGATTTTGCCTTCTCTTCCATTTTCTTCATTACCTGCTGGGCAGGTTCCCCAAATAGACTGGCCTTATCCATAGGAGCATCCAATAGCTTAGCTTTAACATGATCCGGTAAGACCTGTTCTTTCAACCATGCATGCCTTTTTATCACTGTGCCAGTCATGGCTGATCTAAATGAAGCCTCCAGTGCATCATAGCCACATTTTAAGGAATGGTTACTAACCTGTTGGATGTTATTCACCATTTCTAATACATATTTCTTATCTAAAGATTCATCAGAGGACAGCTTTTTAATTAACTGATCAAGCATAAACTCTTGGTATTGGATCATGTGAAACTGACAGTTGAAAGCTCTAGCTGAGAGAGTAGCAGAGGTGTAGACTTTTTCCCCCAGCTCTCTAAGGACCTGGATTCCCTTTCAGAGGGAATAGGGTTTTTTGCTGTGGTCGAGGCTACTGCCTTAGGCCCCTGGGATATAGTTTCGGGGTCTGCAAGTGGGGCCTTGTATAGGTGGTGATGAGTGTCTGGCACCCTGTAAAATCTATCTGGTTTGGCAGGGGCTGGAGGTAAAGAATCAGGTGCAATGCAGACATCATTAAATGCATCGTCCACAACAGACAGGACAGGAGGTATAGCTAAGGGCCTATGTTGTGGTAAGTGCAGAAAAGTCCTAAGCCTTTTTCTTGAATCTGAGAAATCTTGTCCCTGCCATTGGAATTGTTCTCTCATGGCATGTAAGGTTTCCCCAAAGGAGAATTCCTCTGGTGGAGAGGCAGCCGGAATGGATTCTTCAGCATCGGAATCTTCATAATTGGAAAAAGGAGCCTCTGGCTGGTCTGTAATGTCTGAGTCATCCGCAGAATCATCAGAGGACACAGGCTCGGGGGGCTCTGCTCTAGTTCTCTTTTCTGGGGGCTGAGAGGCCCTGTCTGGGTGAGATTGGGATCCCCTAATTAAGGATATTAAATCTTCTGCCAGAGTAAGCATTTGTGAACTAGAAGTGGGCCTGATTGAGGGGTGTTTAACAGGCACTGATTTAGCAGATTTGGCTGCTTTAGCCCTGGCAAAGGCCTTAATAGACATGGCTGCAGGAGGCCTAGCAGCACCACGTGCTGGGGTAGAGACATCCAAAGGGATGGTGTCTGATAAATCACTAGGAACCACAGTTGTAGGCAAAATTTCTGAGGCTGATTCAGGTAAGGTAGCAGGAGCCTCAGTAGTAGTCATGGATTCGGCTGAAGATTGACCAGTTTTCTCGGTTTCGGCCGAAACAGAGACACTCGCGGTTTGCTTAACCGTGGTTTCGGCCGAAACCGCGGACCGCGAGTGTCGGTCTTTTTCTTTGCGTTTTTAACAATTTGGGTAGTCGGAGGATCCGACGACATAATGTACGCAAAATCTGAGCCGAAAAACTGTTCAGCAAACTCCGACCGACGCCTAAGCGTTCGTCGGTTGAAGGAAGCACAGGCCGAACAGGCTGCTACGTCGTGGTCTGGGCCTAAACAAGGCAAACAGTAAGAGTGGAAATCTTTATGAGGTATTTGTTTCCCACAAGTTAAACAGTTATTGACTTTTTCTGACATCGGCTGAGGCAAGAAAGAGTCCCCAACGGGGTACTTAGCTTTTAGAAGTCTTCGAAGTAGTATTCGGTAGTAGTAATCTCTGGATCTGACCGACCGGCACTTGCGAACAGCTTCTGCTTCGGGCACCACGCGGCAAGAAAGACTGAGGAAAATGGCGTCGGCTGATGCCTTTACACCCGAAGACCAGCAGAGATGACGTCGGGTGAAGTGCGACATCAGCCGGAGCCGGACCCAGACTTTGGAATCCGGCCGACCGAAGGGCTGCCTGACGACAGGACAACCCATTTGTTATGACTGCAGATGCATCCATGAAGGACATCTAAGAAATCATTTAAACATGGAATAGAAATAGCAGAAGAGGCTGTTTTGGTTACAACTACAACCTCCATACTTGATCTTTCACAAGGATAGAGTGATGCTACAAACAAATGTCTCCTTCCTTCCCAAGGTGGTATCAGAATAGTACAGTTGTGTACACCTACCATAAATGTAGATGTTAGAGTGTCTTCACTGTTGCAGTCATAACTGTAGGGTGTTCCTGCCGGCAGGCAGCCCGAAGTCAGCCAGAATTCCAAAGTCTGGGTCCGGCGTCAGCTGTACCAGCAAGTACCCTGACGTCAGAACGCAGAGGTATAAAGCCGTCAGCCGACGCCATCTTCTCCAGCCTTTCTTGCCCCAGATGTCAGAAGCCCCCAGTAAACCAAAAGGTGTCCAAAAAGGAAACACAAATACACCACAAAAGAAGTGGAAGAGGGAACAAACAAGAATAAGAGGGGATAGGTGGGAGAGAAACACCGACTGCAACAGTGAAGACACTCTAACATCTACATTTATGGTAGGTGTACACAAAGTACAGTTTTGTACCTACCATAAATGTAGATGTCCGATAGATATGCAACTGCAGTCATAACATATGGGTTGTCCTGCCTCAGGCAGCCCTCGGTCGGCCGAATTCCAAAGTCTGGGTCTGGCGTCGGCCGGTGTCGCCTCCTCTCTGACGTCAGAATGGCTGGAGTATAAAGGCATCGGCCAACGCCATCTTCTTCAGTGTTTCTTGCCCCAGATGCCAGGTGCACTCCTTGGAAGGCTAAATTTGGTGAATGGATAAACAATTCCAGACATGCACAACAGTAATAAACAGATACACCATAGGAGGTACCCCCAGCTAATAGGAATAGGGGTAGTGGACCCATAAAGAAGGTTGCAGAGGGGTAGAAGGGTGGGAAAATCCGACTGCAGTTGCATATCTATCGGACATCTACATTTATGGTAGGTACAAAACTGTACTATGTCCTTCAAGAATGCAACTGCAGTCATAACATATGGGTTGAATACCATAGCCAATCTGGGGGTGGTTGGAACTAAGGAAGTGATGGTGTAGCTAAAATGCCCTGCAGGACTGCCGAAGCAAAGCATGCTTGGGATCTGGAGTATAAAGGCAGGTTGCAGTGCTTGGTAAATGTATGCACGGAGCTCCATGTAGCAGCCTCTAGAATGTCCTTTGTAGCCACTCCTCTTAGGAAAGCTGTGGATGTGGCTATAGCTCTGGTGGAGTGTGGCCTAATATTGGCTGGCACACCTTTTCCATGAAAAGAATAGCAGAATCTGATGCAGTGTCCAATCCATTTGGAAATTGTTTGTTTGGAGATTGCTTTTCCTTGTACTCCAGCAGCATAGGCTACAAACAGTTGGTCAGACTTTCTGGTGGCCTTAATGAAGGATTGGTTCTTAGACAGACTCTGTCCTGATGAAAAATGAGAAAAGGAGGTACTGCCATGAGTGCCTGTATCTCTGAGACTCTTCTTGCTGATGTGATAGCCAATAGGAAAACCGTTTTCCATGAGAAAAATTGCATTTCAGAAGTTGCTGCTGGTTCAAAGGGAGGAAGAGTTAATTTTTCCAAGACGAAATTGAGGTCCCATGCAGGTACTGGCGGTTTCCTGGGGGGTTTGATATTCTTTATCCCTCTTAGGAACTGTCTTAGCAAAGGATGTGAAAACACAGGTGGATCACAATTGTATTTTGCTGAGATTGCTGATGCATGAATCTTTATGGAAGAATATGAGAGACCAGTATGAAACATTTCTGCCAAGTATTCCAATATCTGAGGTATACTCAAGACTGTTGTATCCTGACCCCTGTTAGCATTCCAGATGATGAATCTCTTCCACTTGGCTGAATAGGTTTTTCTGGTGGAAGGTCTGCGTGCTTCCAGTAAGATCTCTTGAACTTTTTTGGAAAGAGAGATAATCGGAAGGGGTTATGGTAACCTCCAGGCTGTCAGATGCAATGTTTTCAGGTTTTGATGAACAGTCCTGTAATTGTGCTGTGTTAGAAGCAGAGGCCATAGGGGCAGAGGCCACGACTTGGTCTGAGTTATGCTCAACAGCAATGGGTACCAGTGCTGCCTTGGTCAGTCTGGAGCTATCAAAATGCCTGTTGGTTGTTCTGCTTTGATCTTCAGTATCACCTTGGTCAGCTGTGGTAGAGGAGGGAATGCATAAATTGTTAGGGAATTCCAGCTGAAGGAGAGAGCATCCGTTTTCCAGGCTAGAGGATGGTGGGTCCTTGTACAGAACTTTTCCAGGTGATGATTCATGTGAGAAGCAAAGAGGTCTATGTCCGGTCTTCCCCATGTCCTTGTTATTTGTGAGAAAATGTGAGGATGCAGCATCCATTCATGTGGATCCAAGAAATTCCTGCTCAGCTTGTCCGCCAGAACATTGTCCTTGCCTGGCACAAACTGGGATTGCAAATGTATCTTCAGACTTAGGGATTTTTCCCAGAGAATCATTGTTAGTCTGCAGAGGGGATAAGAATGAGTGCCTCCCTGCTTGTTTATATACCACATCACAGTGGTGTTGTCTGTCCTTATTAACAAATGCCCTTATTGAAGTGATTTTTCGAAATTCTCAATTGCATGTATCACTGCCAACATCTCTTTTTGGTTTATGTGCAGATGCCTTTCCCTTGGTGTCCATTGACCTTGAATGCATCTGCCTTCCATGTGCGCCCCCCCCACCCATGGTCTGAGGCGTCTGTTGTAAACATTTGACCTTCTTGAGGTTTGTTGAAAGACATGCCTTTGTTTAACTGACTTGCTTGAGCCCACCACAAAAATTCTCTTTGTAGACATGGAATGAGTGGGATTACGTCCTCTAGGCTTTGGCTGTGTTGGGACCATAAGTTTTTTAAGTACCATTGCAGCTTTCTCATATGAAGTCTTGCCAAAGGTATTAGAAGAATGCAAGATGCCATGAACCCCAGGGCCTGCAGGATTTTCCTTGCAGTCAGCTGGGAGAACTTTGCTAGGCCTTTGAAGTATTCTGGTAACTGCTGCTGTTTTTCCTCTGTGAGATAAGCCATTTGTGTGTTTGTGTCCAGCTTGGCTCTTAGGAAAATGATTTGTTGGGATGGCAGGAGTCTTGATTTCTGAATGTTGACCGTGTATCCCAAGGCCTGTAGTAATCGAATGACATAGTCCAAGTTTGCAATCAAGGCTTGTTTGTTGTCTGCTTGTATGAGGCAGTCGTCCAGGTAGGGGTATATTTGAATCCCCTGGAGTCTGCAGTGTGCCACTACTGATGCCAGGCATTTCGTGAACACTCTGGGTGCAGTAGATAAGCCAAACGGCAATGCTGAGAATTGATAATGCTCTGTCCCTGCAAGAAATCTGAGGTATCTTCTGCAGCTTTGTCTGATTGGGACATGCAGGTATGCCTCCTTGAGGTCCAGAGTGACCAGCCAAGACCCCTTGCACAGCATGGGAAGGAGTTGCAACGTCAGCATTTTGAATTTTGGCACAATGAGATAAGTATTTAGAGTAGACAAGTCCAGTATAGGCCTCCATTTGTTTTCCTTTCTTGGAACAAGAAACAGACTTGAATAAAATCCCTGGCCTTGTTCCTGTGGAGGGACCTTTTCTATTGCGTTTATGTTTAACAGCTTTGAAACTTGAATGAGTGCCTCTGCCCTTTGATGATGTGGCAGGTTTGGCATGCCTTGTCTTATTGGTAAAGAATGGAAGTGGAATCTGTAACCTTTGTCTATTAAATCCAGAATCCAGTTGTCCTTGGTTAAGATATGCCAGTTTTCTGAGAATAAGGATAATTTTCCGCCCAAGGGTGCTTCTCTTTGAGCCTTTGTAGGCGGTAAGAAAATCAAGTCATTGTGGTTGTACTTGTGGTGCAGCTGGGCTGCCTGTGCCACTTCTTTGATTTGGTGGTTGCCACTGGCGGCCCCTGTAGGAGCCTCGGTATTGCCCTCTACCTCGGCCACGCCCGTTTTTTCCCCTTTGAAACTTGTCAGTGTCTGGAAAGGACCAATTCTTTGAAGGCCAATTCCTGCTGAATCTGGGAGGCTGAACCTGGAGGAAATCCTTGACTGTCTGTACTGATTTAGCTTTTTCCTCAATGGACTTCAACACATCTTGTGCATTAGCACCAAAAAGCTTCTGTTTTTCTAAAGGTGCATCAAGTAACTTTACTTTAACATGGTCTGGCAGTGGCTGTTCTTTTAACCAAGCATGTCTACGTATCACAGCCCCAGTCATAGCTGCCCTACATGAAGCCTCCAATGCATCATAACCACACTGAAGAAAATGATTGTTAACCTGCTGAGTGTTATGTACTAGATCCTGCAATGCCTTAAAATCAATAGACTCAGGGGAGGCTAGCTTTTCTGTAAGTCATCCAGTAAAAAATCCTGGTACTGAAACATATGAAAAAGGCAGTTAAGTGACCTCATAGCCAGGGTGGTGGAGGTATAAACTTTTTTACCCCATCTCTCCAGGGATCTAGCTTCCTTATCCACTGGCAGTGGAAGTAGCCACTCCCTTGGGGCCCTGTGAAATTGTTTCTAGATCCACAGAATGGGCCTTAAAGAGATGCTTGTGTGTGTCAGGGACCCTATAATATCTGTCAGGCTTAACAGGAGCAGGAGGGAGAGAATCAGGGTTAGCACTGGAGTCGGAGAAAACATCATCCAGGACATCCATAACTGGAGGGATAGATAAAGGCCTGTGCTGGGGAAGCTTGAGGAAGGTACGTAACCTTTTCCTGGAGTCAGAAAATTCCTGGCCCTGCCATTTAAAATGCTCCCTCATGGAGTGTAGGACTTCACCGAATGAAAAATCCTCTGGAGGAGAGGCAGAGGGAATTGATTCCTCAGCATCAGAGTCCTCATAGGCCTGGAAGGATTCTTCTTGGGTATCAGAATGCTCAGAATCCCCAGAGGCTTCATCTGAAGAGAGGTTGTCGGCCTGCTCAGTTCTGGGCCTTTTCTCTGCAGGCGGCTGAGAACCTCTGTCTGGATGGGGCTGAGACCCCTAATAAGGGAAATGAGACCTGCAGCAAGAGACATGATCTGTTTATCAGAAGAAGGGGCCTGAGCAGGAGGTTTAGGATGAGCCTTGGCCTGGCTGGCGGCCTTAGCACGAGCAAAGGCCTTGATGGACATGGATACAGGAGGCCTAGCTGCCCCACGTGCTGGTGTAACCTTGTCCACAGGAATGGTGTCGGGTAGATCCAGAACCTCGGTTTCTGGAGGGAAGTCAACAACCGGCACCGGAGAGGTCTCAGAGACCGAAGGACGAGTTATCGCTGTGCCGTCGGCCTGGAGCGGTTGGATTACCATTTCCGAAGGGGCCGAAGCACCTGCGGAGGGTTTTGGAGTAGTATCGGTGGAAGACGCGGGCCGAGGATGTCGGTCCCGGTCCTTACGTTTTTTGGAAGATTGAGTTGTCGGTTGATCCGACGGCATGATATAAGCAAAAGAATCACCGAAAAAGTCTTCGGCAAATTCTGCCCGGCGCCTGAGAGTGCGCTTAAAGCAAGCACAGGCAGAGACGTCATGGTCTGGGCCCAGGCAAGGCAGGCAAAGAGAATGGAAGTCCTTATGAGGTATTTGTTTACCACAAGACAAACAATTATTAACTTTCTCAATTTGTTCTGACATCGGCTGAGGCAAGAAAAAATGTTCCCCAACGGGGCACTTAGCTTTTAGATGACTTCGGTACTGAAAACACAGGAGCTGACCGACCGGCACTTGCGAACTGCTTCTGCTTCGGGCACCGCGGCAAGAAAGACTGAAGAAGATGGCGTCGGCCGATGCCTTTATACTCCAGCCGTTCTGACGTCAGAGAGGAGGTGACACCAGCTGACGCCAGACCCAGACTTTGGAATTCGGCCGACTGAGGGCTGCCTGAGGCAGGACAACCCATATGTTATGACTGCAGTTGCATTCTTGAAGGACATATGTACTATGTTCTTCGTGTTTCACTGTTGCAGTCATAACTGTAGGGTGGAATCCCAAAGCAATGAAAGAGGGAGGAGGCTATGCAGAAGAAGGGGCAGCAAGAAGACCCTGCAAAACAGCAGAGGCAAAGCCAGCCCTAGACTTAGAATACAGAGGGAGATTATAGTGCTTGGAAAAAGTATGCACTGAACTCCAAGTGGCAGCTTCCAAAATATCTTTGGTAGGAACTCCTCTGAGAAAAGCTGCTGAAGTGGCAGCTGCTCTAGTAGAATGACTCCTCACAGTACCTGGAATCTGTTTCCCATAGTGAGTGTAACAAAACCGTATTCCATGAGCAATCCATTTGGAAATAGTTTGTTTAGAAATAGCCTTACCTAGAGAACTGGAGGCATAAGAGATAAGCAATTGATCAGATTTTCTGAAATCCTTAGTTTTGTCCAGGTAGAATCGTAGCTGTCTGTGTACGTCCAATGAATGTAAAATCCTTTCCCCTTTATTTTGAGGATTAGGAAAGAAGGTAGGAAGGTGAATAGTCTGATTTAGAGCCACCTTCGAAATCACCTTAGGCATAAATGTAGGATTGGTCCTCAAGGAAACTCTGTCTTGGTGGAAAATAATATATGGTTCCACAGCCATGAGAGCTTGCAACTCTGAAACCCTTCTGGCAGAAGTCAATGCTAACAAAATAGCTGTCTTCCAGGATAAGAACTTGATATCTGAAGCCGCAGCAGGCTCAAAAGGAGGCAAAGTAAGTTTCTCCAAGACATAATTAAGATCCCAAGCAGGAACAGGAAGAGTTCTGGGAGGCCTTAAATTCTTAGCCCCTCTCAAAAATTGTCTCACCAATTGGTGAGAGAAAATGGGAGAATCAGTGTTGAAATGAGCTGAGATAGCAGAAGCATGAAATTTGATGGATGAAAAGGAGAGGCCTTTTAGCAAAAAGGTCTGAGAGGTAAAGTAAAATAGAGGGAATAACAGACACAATAGGGTTAGAACCTCGGTCCTGCATCCAAATACAAAATCTTTTCCATTTAGAAGCATAAGATTTCCTAGTGCTAGGTCGTCTAGCTTCTAAAAGAACATCCAAAACTTGTTTGGGGAGAGCAGAAGGAATCAAAGGCCCTTGAAGAGCCAAGCTGCCAGACATAGGGTCTTGAGTTGTGGGTGTAGCATCTGACCCTGATGCTGGGACAGAAGAGAAGGGTTCAGAGGTAGAATCCAAGGAGGTTCCAAGAACAGGTGTTTTAAGGTTGGATACCAAAACTGCCGAGGCCAATTTGGAGCTATCAGAATGATTATCTTGGGCTTGTCCTGTTTTATTTTCAGTAATACTCGAGGAAGAAGAGGAAGAGGAGGGAAGGCATATCCCGAAAGGTTCCTCCAGCTGAATGACAGGGCATCCACTTTCCAAGCTGTTTTGTGGAAGGACCTGGTGCAAAAGAGAGGCAGCTGATGATTGAGATGGGATGCAAACAGATCTATCTGAGGACAACCCCAAACTGCAGTAATCTTGCTGAATAGGCTGGGGTCCAGCATCCATTCGCGAGGATCCAAAAGGTTTCTGCTTAGGCTGTCTGCTAACAGATTCTGTTTTCCAGGAATGAATTGAGCTTGAAGATGCAGATTCAGATTTAAAGCCGTGTCCCATAACTTCATGGCTAGTCTGCAGAGGGGGTAAGAATAAGAGCCCCCTTGCTTGTTTATGTACCACATGACTGTGGTATTGTCTGTACGAATCAGAAGAGGCCCCGGATTTAGAAGTTTTTGGAAGGCTAGAAGAGCATTTTGAACTGCCAACATTTCCTTCAAGTTGATGTGCCAGGCTAGATGCTTCTTTGTCCAAGAACCCTGCTGGCAAAGATTTTGAAAATGAGCTCCCCAAGCATAATCCGATGCATCCGTGGTTATGGTCTGAGAAGGTTGAGGCAGACGGAATGGATTACCTTTGTTTAAAGCACAAGCCCCAGACCACCAAAGGAAAGTACAGTTTTGTACCTACCATAAATGTAGATGTTCGAAGATCCACATTGCTGCAGTCCTTACATATGGGTAGTCCGCTGTCCTCGGTCGGCCCGAATACCAAAGTATTAGGCTGACGTCGGTCAAGGCGCTTAAAACTGACATCAGGATGTCAGGGTACAAAAGCGCATGACCGACGTCATATCCTCAGTCTTTCCTTGCCCCAGATGTCAGAAGGCCCTAAAAAGAAAGGGCAAAGCCAAAAAACAGCAAAAAAACAACCAACCACCCCTGCACTAACCATATTTACAATATTTACAACCCAATACCACACAACCACCTCTAACTACAGAGGGGAAGGAGGGAGGGTAAATTGGACTGCAGCAATGTGGATCTTCGAACATCTACATTTATGGTAGGTACAAAACTGTACTATGTTCTTCATCTCACATTGCTGCAGTCCTTACATATGGGTAGAATCCCAAAGCAGAGGTAAGGGAGGATGTCAAAACTATAAAGCATTAGGAGCTGCCAAAATGCCCTGTAAAATTGCAGTGGCAAATCCAGCCCTAGATTTAGAGTAAAGTGGAAGGTGGTAATGCTTAGAGAAAGTATGCACTAAACTCCAAGTAGCCCTAGTGGAATGAGGCCTAATCCCAGATGGAATCTCCTTACCATGATGGGAATAACAGAAAGCAATACAAAAACCAATCCACTTAGAAATAGTTTGTTTTGAAACAGGTTTGCCCTGAGAACACAAAGCAAATGAAACAAACAACTGCTGAGACTGCCTGAACCCTTTAGTTCTGTTCAAATAATATCGCAACTGTCTGTGTATATCCAAAGTGTGCAAAATCTTCTCCCCTTTATTTTGGGGGTTTGCATAAAAAGTAGGCAAATGAATAGTTTGGTTTAAAGCCACACTAGAAACCACTTTAGGCATAAAGGAAGGGTTAGTACGCAAAGACACCCTATCCTTGTGGAAAATTAAGAAAGGCTCAACCGCCATAAGGGCCTGTAATTCAGAAACCCTTCTCGCAGATGTAATGGCCAACAAAAAAGCAGTCTTCCATGATAAATATTTCAACTCGGCAGTCGCTGCAGGCTCAAAAGGTTGTAGAGTGAGTTTCTCCAACACAAAATTGAGATCCCAAGCAGGAGTAGGAGCTCTACGGGGGTCTTATATTCTTTGCCCTCTAAGGAATTGCTTAAACAAAGGATGAGAAAATAATGGTGGGTCACAGTCATAGTGAGCAGAAATTGCTGCAGCATGAACCTTTATAGAGGAGAAGGACAAACCTTTGTCCAATAACTCAGTAAGGTATTGAAGAGCAACACTTAAGTTAGGTTTAGAAACATCAAAGTCCTTTGCTGTACTCCAAATTAAAAATCCCCTCCACTTATCTGCGTAAACTTTCCTTGTACTAGGCCTTCTGGCCTCCAAAATAACATTCAAAACTTGTTGTGGAAGCTGAGACCCTCCAGGGTTTAAAACAGAATATGCCAGGCTGTTAGATGTAGAGAGTGAAGTTTGACATTGAGTAAATGACTGTTCTCCTGAGACAGCAGGTGTGGAATCGAAGGCAAAGGCCATGGAGGCTCCCGTACCAGACTTCTCAGTAATGGGTACCAGTGCTGTCGAGGCCAATCTGGAGCTATTAAAATCATGGTTGGCTTGTCCTGTCTGACCCTCAGGAGTACCTTTGGGAGGAGAGGCAGTGGTGGAAAGGCATACACGTGAAGATTGCTCCAATTGAATGAGAGAGCATCCATATTCCAAGCTGTGGGATGAAACCTTTTCGTGCAAAACTTTGGCAGCTGGTAATTCAGTGGAGAAGCGAACAGATCTATGTCTGGAGTTTCCCATAACATTGTCAATTTTTGAAATACATGAGGATCCAATTTCCACTCGTGGGGATCCATAATTTGTCTGCTCAACACATCTGCTAAGGAGTTCTGTGCTCCTGGCAGAAACCTTGCCTGAAGATGTAGCTGCAACCTGAGAGCAGTCTCCCACAAAATCATTGCTTGTCTGCATAGAGGATATGAATGTGTCCCCCCTTGCTTGTTGATGTACCACATGACAGTTGTGTTGTCTGTTTGAATCAACACCTGCCCTGGAAGAAGTAAATCCTTGAAAGCTATCAATGCAAATTGGACTGCTAACATCTCCTTCAAGTTGATATGTAAATGTTGAAGTCTGGCAGACCACGTGTCTTGTACCCATTTTCCATTTAGATGAGCTCCCCAAGCGTTGTCTGAGGCATCTGTCGTTAGAATCTGACTCGCCTCTGGTCGGGTCACAGAGAGTCCCTTGTTTAGGTGACATTCCTGAGCCCACCACAAAAATTCCTTTTGAATGCAAGGTATTATCTGAATGACAGTGTCCATATCTTGGCAGAGTTGCGTCCATACATTTTTGAGATACCATTGTAGCTTCCTCATATGCAGTTTGGCATTGGGAAGTACCAGAATACAAGATGCCATGAACCCCAAGGCTTGAAGGACTGTCCTTGCAGTCAGCCTGGACTGACGAGACAATTGATGGAAATAAAGAGAAAGATTATTTTGTTTGTCCGGGGTCAAAAAGGCCATCTGGGATGCTGTATTCAGTCTCACACCCAGAAAGCACATGTCCTGAGAGGGTACTAGACTGGACTTTATTTCGTTCACAGAATACCCTAGGCATCTTAACACTGCCATCACATACTGTAAATGATGAAGAAGTTCGTCCTTCCCTTGAGCCAGAATCAGGCAATCGTCCAAATAAGGATAGATTTGTATTCCTCTTAGCCTGAAGAAAGCTACCACTGGAGCCAGAACCTTCGTGAACATTCTGGGCGCAGTAGATAAGCCAAAGGGCAATGCAGAGAACTGATAATGAAAAGTCCCGGCCCGAAAAGGCAGATACTTCCTGCAACTGGGCCTGATAGGAACATGAAGGTAAGCCTCCTTGAGATCCAGAGTCACCATCCAGTGATCTTTGCCCAGCAGAGGTAAAAGCTGCTGTAACGTCAACATTTTGAACTTGGGAATGTCCAGATATGTGTTGAGGATAGACAAGTCCAAAATGGGTCTCCACGTGTCCCCTTTCTTTGGTACTAGAAACAGGCGAGAATAAAATCCTAGGCCCACTTCTGGCAGAGGGACCGGTTGTATAGCTCCTATTTGAAGTAGAAGAGAAATTTGGTTGTGAGCCTCTAGTCTTTGCTGAGGAGGAACGTCTGGCATGCCTTTGAAAGGAGGCAAGGTATGGAAATAAAACTTGTAACCTCTGTGTATGATATCCAGTACCCATTTGTCTTGGGTAATTAAAATCCAACTTTCCTTGAAAAGTGCCAACCTTCCTCCCAAAGGTGCTGCCAGGCAAGAAGGATCTGGCAGCTGAAAAAGTAGGTCATTGGGCCTGTTTATGAAAGGACTGGCCCCTACCCTCACTCGAAGATTGTGCAGGTGAACTCCCAGTTCTAGGTCTGAAGGAACTCTGTGCTCTGCCCCTACCACGTCTAGATCTACCCCTAGACTGAGAATCATAAGAAGGATACGTCCACCCCTTAGCAGGCCAATTCCTACTAAACTTTGGAGGCTGAACTTGCAAAAAATCCTTAACAGTCTGCATAGACTTAGCCTTGTCCTCCATTTTCTTCAAGACGGATTCCACAGGTGGACCAAACAACACTTCAGACTGCAAAGGAGCATCCAAAATCCTCGTTTTAACATGGTCAGAAAAATTCTGATCCTTCAGCCAGGCGTGCCTGCGAAGAACTGAACCAGTGGCAGCCACCCTAGACGAGGCCTGCACAGCATCAAAACCACATTGTAAAGAATGCTTACCAACCTGCTCAGAGACATGCACCAAATCTTGTAATTCTTTACACTCAATGCCTTCTGCCAGAGCATCCACCTTAGATTTCAATTGAGAAAGAAGAAAGTTTTGATATTTCAACATATGAAAAGTACAGTTTTGTACCTACCATAAATGTAGATGTTCGAGGATCCACATTGCTGCAGTCCTTACTATTGGGGGTAGTCCGCTGTCCAGTCGGCCCGAATACCAGAGTATATGGCTGACGTCGGTCAGGGCGCATTAGACTGACGTCAGTACGTCAGGGTACTAATGCGCATGACCGACGTCATATCCTCAGTCTTTTCTTGCCCCAGATGTCAGAAGACCCTAAAAAGACAAGGCCCAAAATACCTGCACCAAAATTATGTACAATATATACAAAAATATATATAAAAATATCAACATATAACCTCACCTACACAACCACCCCTAAACACAGAGGGAAGGAGGGAGGGAAAATTGACTGCAGCAATGTGGATCCTCGAACATCTACATTTATGGTAGGTACAAAACTGCACTATGTTCTTCGTTCCACATTGCTGCAGTCCTTACTATTGGGTAGAATCCCAAAGCAGAGGTAAGGGAGGCTGGCAAATCATAAAGAAGTAGGAGCTGACAACATGCCTTGCAAAACAGCTGTGGCAAAACCAGCCCTAGACTTAGAGTAGATAGGAAGGTGATAATGCTTAGAGAAAGTATGCACTGAACTCCAAGTAGCTGCCTCCAAAATATCCTTAGTTGCCACCCCCTTAGAAATGCTGTTGAAGTGGCAGTAGCCCTAGTGGAATGAGGCCTAATCCCAGCTGGAATCTCCTTGCCATGATGGGAATAACAAAATGCAATGCAAAACCCAATCCACCTAGAAATAGTTTGTTTTGACACAGGCTTGCCCTCTGAACTCAAAGCAAAAGAAACAAACAACTGCTGAGACTGCCTAAAATCCTTAGTCCTGCTTAAATAATAACGCAATTGCCTGTGTACATCTAAAGTGTGCAAAATCTTTTCCCCTTTATTTTGGGGGTCTGCATAAAAAGTAGGCAAATGAATAGTTTGGTTTAAAGCCACACTAGAAACCACCTTAGGCATAAAGGAAGGATTAGTACGTAATGATACCCTATCCTTATGGAAAATCAAAAGGGCTCTACTGCCATAAGGGCCTGCAACTCAGACACCCTTCTTGCAGAAGTAATAGCCAACAGAAAAGCAGTCTTCCATGACAAGTATTTCAATTCAGCAGTAGCCGCAGGCTCAAAAGGTTGTAGAGTAAGTTTTTCCAACACAAAATTGAGATCCCAAGCAGGAGTAGGAGCTCTACGTGGGGTCTTATATTCTTTGCCCCTCTAAGAAACTGCTTGAACAAAGGATGCGAAAACAATGGTGGGTCACAATCATAGTGAGCTGAAATTGCTGCAGCATGAATCTTAATGGAAGAGAAGGACAAACCTTTGTCCAATAACTCAGTAAGATATTGAAGAGCCACACTCAAATTAGGCTCAGAAACCTCCAAATTCTTTGCTGTACTCCAAAATAAAAATCTCTTCCATTTTTCATGCGTACACTTTCCTTGTACTAGGTCTTCTAGCTTCCATAATCACATTTAAAACTTGTTGAGGAAGTTGAGACCTGCTGTGTTTCAACACAGAATATGCCAGGCTGTTAGATGAAGAGAGTGAAGCTTGACATTGAGCAGATGACCGTCCTTCTGAGATAACAGATGAGGAATCAAAGGTAAAGGCCATGGAGGCTTCCTTACCAGACTCCTTAGTAGTGGGTACCAGTGTTGCCGAGGCCAATCTGGAGCTATCAAAATCATCCTTGGCTTGTCTTGTCTGACTTTTAATAGCACCTTTGGAAGAAGAGGCAGAGGTGGAAAGGCATACACATGAAGGTTTTTCCAACTGAAAGACAGAGCATCCACTTTCCAAGCTGTGCGATGAAACCCCTTTGTGCAAAACTTTGGCAGCTGGTGGTTTAGTGGAGAAGCGAACAGATCTATGTCTGGAGTTCCCCATGACACTGTCAATTTCTGAAATACATGAAGATCCAGTTTCCACTGTGGGGATCCATGATTTGTCTGCTTAACACATCTGCTAAGGAGTTCTGTGCTCCTGGCAGAAACCTTGCCTGAAGAGTTAGTTGCAAGCTTAGCAGTCTCCCATAAAATCATTGCTTGCCTGCATAGAGGATAAGAATGTGTTCCCCCTTGCTTGTTGATGTACCACATGACAGTTGTGTTGTCTGTTAGAATCAACACCTGCCCTGGAAGAAGTAACTCCTTGAAAGCCATTAATGCAAACTGGACTGCTAACATCTCCTTCATGTTGATATGTAGATGCTGTAGTCTGGCAGGCCACTTGTCTTGTATCCACTTTCCATTTAGATGAGCTCCCCAAGCAATGTCCGAGGCATCTGTCGTTAAAATCTGACTCGCCTCTGGCCGGGTCACAGAGAGTCCCTTGTTTAGGTGACATTCCTGAGCCCACCACAAAAATTCTTTTTGAAGGCAAGGTATTATTTGAATGACAGTGTCCAAATCCTGGCAGTGCTGTGTCCATACATTCTTGAGATACCATTGTAGCTTCCTCATATGCAGTTTGGCATTGGGAAGCACCAGAATACAAGATGCCATGAACCCTAATGCTTGAAGGACTGTCCTTGCAGTCAGCACGGACTGATGAGATAGTTGATGGAAGTAAAGTGAGAGACTCTTTTGTTTGTCCGGGGTTAAAAAGGCCATCTGGGCTGCTGTATTCAGTCTCACACCCAGAAAGCACATGTCTTGAGAGGGTACTAGACTGGACTTTATTTCGTTCACAGAATACCCTAGGCATCTTAGCACTGCTATAACATATTCCAGATGCTGTAGAAGTTCTTCCTTTTCTTGAGCCAGAATCAGGCAGTCGTCCAAGTAAGGATAGATTTGAATTCCTTGTAGCCTGAAGTAAGCTATCACTGGTGCCAGAACCTTTGTGAATACTCTGGGCGGAGTAGATAAGCCAAAGGGCAATGCAGAGAACTGATAATGAGAATTTCCAGCTCGAAACCGCAGATACTTCCTGCAACTTAGCCTTATAGGCACATGAAGGTAAGCTTCCTTGAGATCTAAAGTTACCATCCAGTGATCTTTGCCCAGCAGAGGTAAAAGCTGTTGTAACGTCAACATCTTGAACTTGGGAATGTCCAGATAAGTGTTGAGGAGAGATAAATCCAAAATTGGTCTCCACGTGTTCCCCTTCTTTGGTACTAGGAACAGGCGAGAATAAAATCCTAGGCCCCTTTCTGATACAGGGACTGGCTGAATGGCCCCCATCTGGAGTAACTGAGAAATTTGCTTGTGAGCCTCTTTTCTTTGTGGAGGAGGAACGTCTGGCATGCCTTTGAAAGGGGCAATGTATGGAAATAAAACCTGTAACCGTGGTGAATGATATCCAACACCCATCTGTCTTGAGTAATTAAATCCCAATTTTCTTTGAAAAGAGACAGTCTTCCTCCCAAAGGAGCTGCCAGACGAGAATCTACTGGCAGCTGAAAAGGCAGGTCATTGGGTCTGTTTACGAAAGGACTGACCCCTGCCCTCACCAGAAGTCTGAGCAGGTGAACTCCTGTTCTAGGCCTAAAAGAACCTTGAGCTCTGCCCCTACCACGACTAGACCTACCCCTAGACTGGGAATCATAAGCAGGATATGTTCACTCCTTAGCAGGCCAATTACTACTAAACTTGGTGGCTGCACCTGCAAAAATCTTTAACAGTTTGCATAGACTTAGCTTTGTCCTCCATTTTCTTTAAAACTGCTTCCACAGGCGAACCAAACAACACATCAGACTGTAAAGGAGCATCCAAAATCCTTGTCTTAACATGCTCAGCTAAATTCTGATCCCTCAACCAGGCATGCCTGCGAAGAACAGAACTAGTGGCAGCCACCCTCGAGGAGGCCTGTACAGCATCAAAACCACATTGCAAAGAATGCTTACCCACTTGTTCAGACACATGAACCAAATCCAGCAACTCTTTACACTCAATACCTTCCGCCAAAGCATCCACCTTAGATTTCAATTGTGAAAGGAGATAATTTTGATATTTTAGCATGTGAAACTGACAATTCAACGCCTCATGGCTAGAGTGGAAGAAGTATACACTTTCTTTCCCCACCTATCCAAAGCCCTTGCCTCTTTATCAGTGGGAACAGGATTTTTAACCACAGAGGCCTTAACACCTTTAGGCCCCTGAGAAACAGTTTCTGGGTCCGCCCTAGGACTCTTAAACAAATACTTATGAGCTTCGGGCACCCTATAGTACCTATCAGGTTTAACAGGAGCAGGAGGCAAAGAATCAGGGTTCAGGGAAGCCTCTGCAAAAACATCTTCCACCACATTCAACACAGGAGGTATAGCTAAGGGCCTATGCTGTGGTAAAAACAAGAATTCCCTAAGCCTTTTCCTGGAATCAGAGTAATCCTGGCCTTCCCATTTAAAGTGCTCCCTCATGGAATGCAGAGTCTCTGAAAATGAGAAATCCTCAGGAGGAGAAGCTGTAGGAGTGGAATCATCCACATCAGAATCAGAATAAGGAGGATACTCCTGCAAATCTTCCGCAGAAGACTCAGAAGCCTCTGAACACTGTTCAAAACTATCAAACTCCGGTTCCACCCTAGGCCTCTTATCAGGAGGGGGCATAGAACCTCTAATCATAGTAATCAAATCTTCTGCCATTCTAAGCATATGTTTCTTAGGTACAGAACCCGAAATGCTAGGAGAAGCCCCCACTGAAGCTGAACTTGGCCTACCTCTCAAAGAAGTTTTGGCAACAGAAGGAGAGGCTCTAACTACCTTGGGAAGAGAGGGAAGAACAGTTACCTGAGAAGCCCCCTCAGCCTGGCCTACCTCCTGAGAAGGCACATCCTGCAATAGTAAAGTCTCTGCCTGAGACTCCAAGGAAACTCCTGGCAAAACCTCTGGCTCCACTGAGCCTTCTAAAGAACCGACGTCCAAGACTGCCGGTTCATCAACTCTAGGCTTCGCTGTTTTGTCCTTGCGCTTTTTGGACGAAGCGGGCGCCGGAGCATCCGACGGCATTTTATAATTGCAACGCTTCCCAAACACTAACCTGGCACAGTCTAACCTCCTCTTAATAGTGCGTTTGTTAAACCTAGCACAAGAGCGGCATCCAACAACGTCGTGCTCAGGCCCTAAACAAGGTATACACAAGGTATGGTAATCCCTATGAGGTATCTGTTTCCCACAAGAAATACAGTTATTCACTTTTTCTGACATCCGTTAAATACTGAGGCAAGAAAACCAAAATGTTCCCCAACGGGGTACTTAGCCAACTCTGATTCGGTCTGAAACTCCGGTTTCGGAAATATTTCAGAACGCCAACCTGCACTCGCAAAACTGCTTCTGCATCGGACCATGCGGCAAAAAAGACTGAGGATATGACGTCGGTCATGCGCATTAGTACCCTGACGTACTGACGTCAGTCTAATGCGCCCTGACCGACGTCAGCCATATACTCTGGTATTCGGGCCGACTGGACAGCGGACTACCCCCAATAGTAAGGACTGCAGCAATGTGGAACGAAGAACATCTGGCAATTCAAAGCCCTCATTGCTAAGGTAGAAGAAGTATAGACCTTCTTTCCCCATCTATCCAAAGCTCTGGCCTCTTTATCTAGAGGAACCGGATTTTTTACAACAGAGGCCTTGACACCCTTGGGTCCCTGACTAATAGTTTCTGGGTCCGCCCTAGGACTCTTATAAAGGTATTTATGAGCCTCAGGCACCTTGTAATACCTATCTGGTTTAACAGGCGCAGGAGGCAGAGAATCAGGATTAAGCGAAGCCTCTGAAAACACATCCTGCACAACATCCAGAACAGGTGGTATAGCTAAGGGTCTATGTTGAGGTAAAAGCAAAAATTCCCTAAGCCTTTTCCGAGAATCGGAGAAGTCTTGACCTTCCCACTTAAAATGCTCTCTCATAGAGTGAAGTGTCTCTGAAAAAGAAAAATCCTCTGGAGGAGAAGCAGAAGGAGTGGAATCTTCTGCATCAGAATCAGAATAAGGAGAGTACTCCTGCAAGTCTTCAGCCGAAGACTCTGAAACATCTGAAGCCTGTTCAAAACTTCCCAACTCTGGCTCCACCCTAGGCCTCTTATCAGGAGGGGGCAAAGAACCTCTAATCAGAGTAATCAAATCTTCTGCCATTTTAAGCATGTGCTTCTTAGGCACAGACCCTGCTGAACTAGGAGTGACACCAACAGATGCTAAACCTGGCCTGCCCCTGGGAGAAGCCTTGGAAACAGAAGGAGAGGGCCTAACCACTCTGGGAAGGGAGGGAGTACAGTAACCTGAGAAGCCCCTTCAGCGTGCCCTGCCTCAAGAGAGGCCACAGCCTGCAAAATTAAAGTCTCTGCCTGAGACTCTAAAGAAGTCTCCGCCGGACCCACCGGTTCCACTGAAGCCTCTAAAGAACCGGCGTCCGGAACGGACGACTCATCTTGCCTGGGTTTAACGGTTTTGTCTTTGCGCTTCTAGGAAGCGCGCCAGAGAATCCGACGGCATATTATAATTGCACCGCCATCAAGACCAGCCTAGCACAATCTAACCTTCGCTAATAGTGCGCTTATTGAACCTAGCACAAAGCGACACCGACTACGTCGTGCTCAGGCCCCAAACATGGAATGCACAAAGAATGATAATCCCTATGCGGTATCTGTTTCCCACAAGAAATACAATTATTCACTTTTTCTGACATCCGGTACTACACTGAGGCAAGAAAAACCAAAATAATCCCCAACGGGGTACTTAGCCAACTTGGATTCGGTCTGAAACTCCGAACTCGAAAAATTTCAGAACGCCAAACGGCACTTGCAACGCTGCTTCTGCATCGGACCATGCGGCAAAAAAGACTGAGGATATGACGTCGGTCATGCGCTTTTGTACCCTGACGTCCTGATGTCAGTTTTAAGCGCCTTGACCGACGTCAGCCTAATACTTTGGTATTCAGGCCGACCGAGGACAGCGGACTACCCATATGTAAGGACTGCAGCAATGTGAGATGAAGAACATCTCCTTCTGGAGGCAGGGAATCAGTGGAATCATTGTGTCCAGACTGTGGTAATGCTGTGACCATACACTCTTTAGGTACCATTGAAGTTTTCTCATGTGAAGCCTTGCATTTGGAATCAACAGAATGCAAGAAGCCATGTAGCCCAATGCCTGCAGGAATTTCCTTGCAGTCAGCTGAGTTAAAGTAGCCAAGGTTTTGAAAATTGAGGCCAGCTGTAATTGTTTTTCTGGAGTGAGGAAGGCCCTTTGCAAGTTTGTGTCCAGAAAAGCTCCCAAAAAGATAATTTGCTGAGAGGGGATCAAATGTGACTTTTTTGTGTTCACTGAAAATCCCAGTATAAGGAGAAGACATTGAACAAAATGCAGATGCTGAAGTAAAAGGTCTTTACTGTCCGCCTGAATCAGGCAGTCATCCAGGTAGGGGTAAATTTGAATCCCATGGAGTCTGAAATAAGCTACTACTGGAGCCAGGCACTTGGTAAAGACTCTGGGCGCAGTAGATAAGCCAAAGGGCAGTACAGAGAATTGAAAGTGCCTTGAACCTGCCTTGAACCTGAGGTATTTCCTGCGTTCCTGCCTGATGGGAATGTGTAGGTAGGCTTCTTTCAAATCCAATGTTACCATCCAGGCATCCTGGGAGAGCATTGGAAGAAGTTGTTGTAAAGTAAGCATCTTGAATTTTGGAATCTCCAGGAAGGTGTTCAATACCGAAAGGTCCAGAATCGGTCTCCATGAATTTTGCTTTCTTGGAACCAGAAATAGTCTTGAGTAAAAACCTTTTCCCATCTCTGAAAGTGGAGCAGGCTCTATGGCTCTCATGGCCAATAAGGCGTCCACTTGATTTAAGGCCTCTGACCACTGATGTTTTGGCAGATCTGGCCAACCGATAGACCTTGGCAGAGTGCGAAAGTGGAATTTGTAACCTCTTAAAATCACGTCTAAAACCCATTTGTCCTGGGTAATCTGAGTCCAATTTTGGTAGAAAAGAGAAAGTTTTCCTCCGAGAGGTGCTTCCAGGCAAAGAGGACCTGTAGCCCAGCAGAGGGAGTCATTGGGTCTGCTTCCTTTGTGATTGAGATCTGTCTTCACCCCATCTAGGTGATGAAGCAGTCCAGGCCTGTGCCTGAGCTCGACCTCTGGGGCGTCTATATCTTCCCCTTTGAGGCCTGTCAGACGTGGGAAAGGACCAGTTTTTGGAGGGCCAATTCCTGGAAAATCTAGGAGGCTGAACCTGCAAGAAATCTTTCACAGTCTGCATAGATTTTGCTTTTTCTTCCATCTTTTTAATAACCTCCTCAGCCTTGGATCCAAATAAAACATCATGCTGAACAGGGGCATCTAACAGTTTAGCCTTAACCTGCTCAGGTAAATTCTGCTCACGAAGCCAAGCATGTCTCCTGATAACAGTACCAGAGGCTGCGGCCCTGCAAGACGCTTCCAAGGCATCAAAACCACTATGTAGACTATGTTTGCTAACTTGTTCAGTTGCAGGCAATACATCCTGTAATTCCTTGTCATCTGCACATGCAGGAAAGGTAGAAAGCTTGCTTTAAAACAGACAAAAGAAATTGCTGATACTTGAACATATGAAACTGGCAATTTAAAGCTCTAATAGAAAGAGTAGCAGAAGTATAAACTTTTTTGCCCCACCTGTCCAAGACACGAGAATCCTTTTCAGAGGGAATAGGATTTTTAGATGAAGCGGCCTTAGCAGCCTTAGAACCCTGAGAAATAGTTTCAGGATCTGCAGAAGGGTTCTTAAATAAGAATTGATGGGAATCAGGGACCCTGTAAAATCTATCAGGCTTAGAAGGAGCAGGCGGCAAGGAATCAGGATTCAGGTTCGCTTCAGAGAAAGCATCATCCACAATATCAAGTACAGGAGGAATAACCAAAGGCCTGTGTTGAGGAAGAAGGAGAAATTCTCCAAGTCTCTTCTTGGAAGCAGAGTAATCCTGACCTTCCCAATGAAAATGCTCTCTCGTCTCATGTAAGGTTTCCCCAAAAGAGAAATCTTCAGGGGGAGAAGCAGAGGGAATAGAGTCCTCTGCATCAGAATCATCATAAGGAGGAAAGGAATAATCCTGTTCAGAAGAGGAGACAGAAGACACAGAAGCCTGACCAGAGGAATCATAAGGTATATCCTGTCTAGGCCTTTTTTCAGGAGGAGGGTGAGAACCCCTAATCACTGTAAGCAAATCCTCAGCCATCCGTAGTAATTGCTTCTGGGTTTTGGGAGCTGTATCCGAAGCAGCTTGAGCAGAAACCCTTGGTTTAACAGGAGTCTTTGACTTTGCCTTTGCCTTTGTAGAAATAGTGATATGAGAAGGCCTGAAAACCCCCTCAGAAGCCGGTACCTGCACAGCGGTTCCGGACCCATCTGAAGGAGCGACGTCCGAAGGTCCTGCAGCAGATAAAATACTAGGCCTAGATGGCTCCCCATGGGAATCCGTGTCGGCCATCGGTTCCGAAGTGGCAGACGACAGGGGTTGCAAAAGCGCCTCACTGATGACCGCCGAACCCGAAGCTGGCTCCGGCTGCAAAGTATCCTGTTTGGACCTCGGAGGCCTATCCTTGTCCTTGCGTTTCTTTTGAATTCCGGTTGTTGGTAAGGTATCCGACGACATCCTGTAATTGAATCGTCTACCGAAATAATTCAAGGCCCAATCGTACCTACGCTTGATAGTGCGAGAATTAAACCTGGCATAGAACCGACAGCAAGAAACGTCGTGGTCAGGGCCTAAGCAAGGTAGACAGTAAGAGTGGAAATCTTTATGAGGTATTTGTTTTCCACACGATATACAATTATTAACTTTTTCTGACATCGGAGGAGCAAGAAAAAGATTCCCCAACGGGGTACTTAGCTTGAGAAGAGAAGTATAAACTTCGGACCGACGACAATCAAAGCACGTATTCCTGAATGCGCCAACCAACGACTTGCGATCTGCTTTCCACCGCACGGCAAGAAAGACTGGAGAAGATGACGTCGGCTGACGGCTTTATACCACTGCGTTCTGACATCAGGGTACTTGCTGGTACAGCCGACGCCGGACCCAGACTTTGGAATTCTGGCCGACCTCGGGCTGCCTGCCGGCAGGAACACCCTACAGTTATGACTGCAACAGTGAAACACGAAGAACATCTAACAGATTGCTTGGTGCACCAAGAAATATTTTACAAATAATAAACAAGTGCTCTACAGTTTTACGTGGAATGCTGCGGAAGCATAATGCCTTTTTTCACATGACTAACTTACTAAAAGAAAAATATCTTTCTCCTATTGATCTGTGTTGCTCACTCTCACAAAATGTGGACCGATTAGACAAAAAAGCCATAATTCACCATTACTCTGGCACACTGTTAGGGAATTTTGCCGATCACAGAAAAATCAAAATTCCACATTTTTAAAGGCCAAATGTTCACTGCTAGATACCCAAGCAAAAGGCACTGTGATGGAGGCGTAACACAAAACTGACTGGGCATTCATCCAAGCTAAGACATTTTTTGCATTTTGGATTTTACATAGGTATTCTTTCAGATTCTTATTTGAATAGCCACAGCATATCAAAACATACTGTAAAAATATATTTATTATGGATATCAACTCACCACTATGTTGCAGACAACATATGAACTATTTTTTTTTTTTATTTGAAAAATGAGTAAAAGTCACAGGATTTTAATTGCAAATGAAGAGCAATAGAACTTATTCAACCACAGAGAATGAAGGTATGGGACTCTGAACCACCAATATTTGCTGGATCCATTTACTTATAACTACACTTTGAGCTTTAAGATAGTATACAGATTAAAAAAACAGCATTTCCAGGAGTAATGTCATATCAATGGCATCATTTCCATAACAGCAGATACTCTGTTATAGCATATGCTCACACACTTGTAAACACTACATACACTGGGCAATATCAGATTTCAAAAATTCTACCTGCAGAAATTATCATTTGTTGAATTCTTTTACTTAAGACTATATAATGTGCAACAAACATTCTAATCATACCCATCAACAACTCCCCCATTTGCAGGAGCACTCCTATTGTGCCCTTTCAAATTGTGTCTGCTCTGATTTGACCTGACCCAGCTCCAACCTCCTCTCTTTCATTGGCTGAATTATATAACCAGTGAAGAAAGATTTTTCCGGGGCCCATCATGATTAAATGGAGAAATAGACACAGCTTCATGGCATTTTATAGCAGTAGAAATGCCGCGGTGGTGGTGCTGCGGTAGTGTTGTCGCCTCACAGTAAGACGCTGTCCGGTTCGATTCTCAGCTAGAGCGTCATCTGCGTGGAGACATGCGTGAATGGGCGTACCTTCGTTGAAGGTTGTGCATCAGGGCTGGTAACTCAGCACGTAAAAATCAACTACCAATCATTAGCGGACCGGAGTTCCGCTGTGGCAACCCCTAACCGGGAAAAGCCGAAAGACACAAACAAACAATTAGTATACTTAGATAGCCAAGTTCTGTGACTGCATTTTCAAAAGAGAGTGGCCAGAAAGACCACTCCATCGAGTTCCTAACATTAGTCTTAGAAGCTAGTACTGTGCAGGTAGGTCTCACATGGTCTAGACACTGCAACAGGCATGAGGTTTTGGTTTTAAAATGAAAATACTATGTGAGAATTATGTTCGGCATCAAGCCAGAGGTTCTGGGCTTTGTGATCCTGCCAGTAATGCTATGCATCTCCTTATAGCTCTGGCATGGACATTTGATAGTCCGAACCTGATGGGAAAAGCCTTCTTCTCCGAGTGCATCATGCTTTTTCATGTAGAATTTGCTATGGCAAGGGAATATACATTCCAAATTTCATAAATGGAAGAAGGCCTGAGGGACATTCCAAAAGTAAACTCTTGTGCACATACAACAAACATGTCCCTGATTTTATAGAACGCTCCTGACTTTGCCTCACAGTTTTGCCCCGTCCCTCAAAATGTTCAGTTTTCGGATAAATTACTTCTGATTAATCAGTAATACCACATATCGGAGTTGCATCCTTTTGTTCAGAAGTGTGTGTATTGATACAAAGCCTGTCATTTTAACTGATGTAGACTAGCATTTCAAAATGGTCACTGGATTTGGGGCCTTTATCCCCCTTTATTTTTTGGCTTGGTCTCTGATATTTGAGCAAAGAAGTTGAGAGGTATGCTTTCACATAATTCTTTTTCCCCTTTCTATAGGAATATAGGTTGTGACAAGAAAACTTCCCCCCAGATGACATGTTGAAGCACTCACTATACAGCATATTGGTTTGAAATGCAGAAACATCTGACAGCTTCTATTTTTATTCTAGCAGTTTTCGGACCAAAACCCGGGAAAGTATAGCTTGACTGCTGCAGCAGCAGACATATAGCATGCTAGTTATATTGTTTTAATCTGAGCAAATGCTTAGGATTATTTTCCTTTCTAGTTTGTGCATTTAGAGTTGGGAAAGTACATCATCTACAGGAAACAGAATAGAAAACTCTTAACTCCACCGGTATGGTGTCAGGCAAATCTTGGGCTTCGGTTTCTGGAGGAAAATCAACAACCGGCACCAGGGTAGCCTCCGGGACCGAAGTGTGCAGTAAAGCAGTGTCGTCGGCCTGGAGCGGTTGAATTACCGCTTCTGAAGAGACCGATGCACTCGCGGTAGGCTTTAGCGTGGTGTCAGAGGAAGTCGCGGGCCGTGAATGTCGGACCCGGTCCTTCCGTTTTTTGGAAATATGTGCTGTCGGTAGTTCTGACGGCATGATACAGGAGTAATTTTCCCCAAAAAAGTCTTCAGCAAATTCTGCCCGGCGCCTAAGTGTGCGCTTATTGAAGCGAGCACAGGCAGCACAGGCAGAGACGTCGTGGTCTGGGCCGAGGCAGGGAAGGCAGTAAGAATGGAAGTCCTTATGAGGTATTTGTTTACCACAAGACAAGCAATTATTAACTTTTGCAGTTTTATCTGACAAGGGCCGAGGCAAGAAAAGGTTCCCCAACGGGGTACTTAGCTTTTTGATGACTTCGGTATCTGAAAACACAGGAGCTGGCTGACCGGCACTTGCGAACTGCTTCTGCTTCGGGCACCACGCGGCAAGAAAGACTGAAGAAGATGGCGTCGGCTGATGCTTTTAAACCCCAGCCGCTCTGATGTCGGGGAAGAGGCGACATCAGCCGACGCCAGACCCAGACTTTGGAATCCGGCCGACGGAAGGGCTGCCTGAGGCAGGAAAACCCATATGTCAGGACTGCAGTTGCATTCTTGAAGGACATCAGAAAACTCTTAACTTGTATGTCTTTAAAGCATGATATATACTTGTGCACCTCTCTTTTTAGAAACTACGAACTTCTGATCCTGTGTCCACCCATGCAACAAATAACCACCAGTATTGTAGCTGTGGTTATTGATTGCAAAGATGGTCATTTGGCTATTCTGTATTGTATGGAAGCCTTCATAAGTAACAGTGCACAGGGCAGCAAGGTTACATTTTCAGTGCAGCTATTTAGTCGTGATTCTCTTAGCATTTCAAGGGTCCTAATTTTATAGGCTGCACCCCTCTCCAAGAAGGCAAATTTAAGACTTTGCCTCCAACCCCAAGGGATACATTTACATAAAAAAAAAATTTAGTGCGATTGCTTTTACCTTCTATGATTTTGAAAGCTGACAGACAGAGATACTATTGCTTGAATAATAACAGGGGAAAGAAAAAAAAAAATAAGCAGGAGATTAAAAAAAAAAAAAAGACAAGTGATTTTTCATAAATTAAGACATAGGATGGGAAATCCAGAAGTTACCTTGGAATAACCAAACTGTTATTAGTAATGTACATTAATGCAGCTTATGAATGCATATTTCATTTAGCCAGTTCAGCAGTGGCTTGGATACATGGTACAACCTGACCCAGAGGACTGGCTAGGTAGGAAATGGGGTTGAACTGAATGGTGGGTGATCGACATTTTCATATTGGTGATGGGGAATGTAGACAACAACTACTAAAGATATCACTTCAGTTGGTGATCTAAGAGTACTACAACATTTAACACTTGAAACACATTATGTCTGCATCACTCACCTCTCTAATCACGCATGCAGTGATATGTCTGCCTATGGCCTCTTTAAGATATGCAGGAACAGAGAGCTAGGCATAAGACTACCTCAGTGCTTCTGCTCAATCTAGGATGGCCTTTGTCTCCACAACTAAAATAAATATCATACAAAGAATCATGGTGGGGTCAGGGGGTAACAGTAGAAGGCTGCTTGATGTGATAACAAGAGGCTGGACAGAAAGCCTACAAACAAAGTATTAAACAGTAAAAACATTTAAGGTTAGAGGTTCTTACTAAGGTTAGGATCAAGAAGACCATTAAAAAGCTCTGCCATATCACCCAGCACTGGTGGGAAATAATGTTCCCCACTAAGCAGATTTTCCACACCTTTCCCAGGCAAAAATTTGCCATCATCCTTTCAGTCTTCCAGAATGGATTAAAAGGTTGCCAAGGAAGTATTCTTCCTTTTCAAGTAAGAGGACCCTATTCCACATGAGGAATACAATGGGTTTATTATCTATCATACCATCTGGAATAGTTAAATGTGGTGGTTTAGGTATCTAGAGTAATGGTTTGCTTTATCTATTTAGGTGATGAATTTTAAAGAGTGTGGGGTAATTCACAGCACAGAAGTCTAAGTAGAGAGATTTCTTCTCAGGAGCCTATACAAGACTGTAGAGAGGAAGGCTTCAAGTCTCTCAGAGTAGCTAAGGACACTTAAACCCAAAATCTTTTTTGTGAGAAAATGAGTTCTCTCAAGTCTAAGTGCTTAGCACGGCACGTTCCAAAGGGAGCATTATATTTAATGATGTTGCTAACAAGGGCAAATTAAATTAGGAATACATCTTCGGAACTTCAGGAAATGCTATGAAGGATAAGTTCTGCAAAGCAGAAGGATTTTCCAACCACAACAGAGAAATGGTAGCCAAAGTAGAGTTATCAACGTAAGTACCCAAGTCTCCTGTGACTGGGTTGGACGTAAGAGTAAAACTCCATGAATAGTATGCAATGGCTATGCAACACTTAAGAAGAAACTATGTTGTATTGCTTGGTATTGAAAGTAAGCACCGATGGAAAATTTGAGTATCAGTTTTGAGTATCAGAACAAAACTGATAACCACTCCCATTCCACAATCAGAAAAAATTATTAACCACAGTGCCTTGCCACCAGCTTTCATGTCTGAGAAGAATAAGGCAAAGTGAAGAGGGAGCCTAGAGCAGAGCCTTTGACATAGCTATGGTGACATTTCTGTCTAGGACATTTATCCACAGCCTTATCAGATAACTTGCCATCCAACAAAGTAAGTACAGGTTAATGTTCAGACAGGAGAATCGGTCAATTTCAGCATGCTTGTGAAGACAATAAAAACACCGTCATCTGTGTTAGCATGTCTGGCAGGACACTTGTGTTTACTCTCAGATTAACTTGTACTGTATGCCAGCATGTCTAATTGTGGAAATGTAAATAAGTTTTAAATGTTGAGTATTTCCCTGTTTAAACAGAATGTTTAAAGAATCTGTCACTGTTTTGTTACATTTCTAATTGTGAATGCTTGAGAGGGAGATTCTAAAGTACTGTGAAGAATCAGCTGAACAGTAGGGGATGTCATTAGAGTGTTCCTGGTTGCTAGGTGGTCATTTGAACAGCTGATTTTCAGGAAAAAGAACTTTTTCAAACATCTGACTGCTATTTTTAAAAATAAAACAGATGAGACTGTTAAGCTGTGCAGTTAGTCAAACATTGTGGAGTTTGTGAAGAGCAGTTGTTAGTGAAGAGTTGCAGTCAGTGGACACCCATGAAAGAGAACACACCAAAAACTGTAAGCCTGCCTTTGCCTTGCTGTTGTGCTTATTAGATCAGGGTCAGTATTCTGTAGGTAGATTAGGAAAGTTTAGTTATTCAGACAGAGTTTTTCTAGAATGATGGACTCCTATTATACAGTTTAATTTTATATTTCTAGTGATTAAATTCTTGTGTTTGTTGAAAGCTATTGATTACATTCTTGTAATCATTTTACTTATTATTAAATGTTTATCATTACTTTAAATTGTGGCTGGAAAATGGTGTGTTCTTTACAGATTAGAGAGTGCTTATATCCGTTTGATACACCCCAGGTCACTTTGAAGGCCTGGTCACTTCTGATCATAGCTATCATTTAATTTGATATTTAATTTTCAAAATTTGACACACTTTAGAAGGGCATGAAGACACACGGATTGGTGGCAGCATTACCATATTATTTTGGGGAAGGGACACAGCTAGGAATCTGTGTCAGGCTTTCCCACAAGTGTTTGTACGTGTGAGATTTAAATTTACTTTGAGTGTATCAGAGGTCTTAAACTGGGACACATTGCTCTGGTGTGTATAATAAGGAGTTACATTAGGAGTGGACAGAAGTATATAGTCCAGTCCCAGGAAAACAGAGCGTGTGCCTGTTGTGCTCATATGGGAAAATTGTGAAATATTACTCCTGTTTCAGTGACAGTCTCACACTGGAGTCAGTAGTGATGAATGAAGCTCCTTAGTTACTGACCCAGCACAGTAAGACATATCGTATTTTATTGTTGGCAGTCCGATGGGATTTTAACCAGACATCACAGTGCCCAAAACCTTGACAAAGGCCCGTAAGCAGTGTGGAATGCAACTGTATGCCCTTTATCCAGGGATTTAACAACACTTCTGAAAAATTCAACTAGGTTAAGCAGGCATGATCTATTATGATACAAGGTCACCTACATCGTTGTTTATTAGTTCAGCTAAAATATGTTCCACAGCCTAGCAACTTATACTAGTAACAGGCCTGTAATTCCATGTTCAAAAGAAAAACTATCTTCACGCATGGTAACTAAAATAACTGTTCCCCACACCTTGAAGATGCAACCACTGGAAAGACCCAAGATGAATAGTTGAAGGCATTTTGCTTGGCGAGTACTCAGTCAAGGATATTGCCATACCCAAGGAAAAAAGAAGTCATGTACTCTCCATAACATTCCATCTAAGTAATTAGACATCATTTGTCAGCAATCTGTGGGTTTTGGATCCGATATGGATCCAAGCCGGCAGCTTACAAAGCTAAAGATCTGAGCTCCAAGCTCCTTCCCCTTACCCATACTACCCTGCAACCTCCTTCCAATCCTCAGATTGGAATTTGCCACCTAACAATGTGACATCCAACAACCTAAGCCAAAAGGACCTGACCCGAACTCATACATCAGGCTCAACACATTCAGGACATAGAGCCCAAAAAGACAAATAACCATCAAGGTCAGGAGGAAGGAGGGAGGGAAGGTTGCTGACAAATGAAGTCTAACTATTCAGATGGAACGTTATGGTGAGTACATAACTTCTTTATCTGAAGTAGTTAATTTCATTTGATCATCAACCTGTGGGAGTCCCCAGCTACCCGAATCTTGGGAGGCCCTTAAGGAAGGATATTCCGGAGCACTGCAGAGCCAAAGGAATCCCTTCCTCTAGACACCAAATCTAGTTTATAATGAGTAATGAAGGTGTGAGAGGAAGCCCACGTAGCAGCCGAACAGATATTGTTCAGAGAAACTCTAGACCAGAATGCAGCTTAAGTAGCCATAGAACGGGTAGAGTACGCATGAACTCCTTCTGGGGCTGGTAATCCAAGTTCTCTATAAGCTTGCAAAATACAAAGCGAAATCCACTTAGCGATAGTCAGTTTTGAAACTGGTTTTCCCAAAAACGGTCTAGCAAAGGAAACAAAAAGCTGATCAAATTTACGGAAAGGTTTGGACCTATGCAAATAAAAACATAACTGCCTGTGCACATCAAGCAAATTAAGTTTATATTCCCATTTATTTTGAAAATTAGGGAAGAATACATGCAAATTAATCGACTGATTAATATTTGACTGCGAAGCAATTTTAGGCAGAAAGGACGGGTTAGTCCTGAGAGATACTCTATCCTTGTGAAATACTAGGTAAGGCAGTTTCATACACTGGGCTTGAAGTTCCGACAGTCTCCTTGCTGAAGTAATAGCCACTAGGAAGGCAGTTTTCTGTGATAAGAATTTTAAGTCAACGGATGCTGCAGGTTCGAATGGGGGCACGACCAAAGCCTGAAGGACCAAAGTCAGATCTCATGGCAGGGAAGGATTCTTAACGGGAGGCCTCAGAAGAAAAGTACCTTTCAAAAAAGTCTTGCAAATTCTGGCAGCAGTTAGGGAGCCTGAATTTTCCCCAACATGAAAATGGGAAATAGCTGCCAGATGTCCTTTTACTGTGGAAGAGCTAGCCCCCTGTTGGAAAATATGAGACAAAAAGTCTAACACCGCTGGAACCAGAGCAGTAAAAGGATCCAGATTTCGCTCTGAAGCCCAAATGGAAAAATGTTTCCACTTACAACTGTAGACTTTCCTGGTAGAGGACTTATGTGCCGCTATCAGGATGGATTTAACTCTGGAAGAGATACCGGGAGTCCTAGCAACTAATGGAACTGGAGTAACCAAGCTGTGAGCTTGAGGCTGTCCAGATTCAGGGAAGCAATTCCCGAGGGATGACGAATAAAATCTGGAATGGGATCCAAGATCCAAACTTGACGAGGTCAGAATGGTGCTATGAGGATAACTCTGCTCCTCAACCGACGAGCTTTCTGTAAAAACTTTGTTCTGAGTGAAAGCAGGGGATACGCATAAAGAAGACCAGGTGGCCAAGCATGGACAAGAGCATCTCTGAGGGCTTCCCCCATCGGAGGGATTAGAGCGAAAAACTCGGTGTGCTTCACGTTGGACGGTGATGCGAAGAGACTGCAGCAAGGCTGATCCCACTTGAGGAAGATATGGTCTGCTACATAAGGGTTCAGAAACCACTCGTAAGGTGAAAGGATAGTCCTGCTCAATTTGTCTGCCAAGATGTTGGACTGACCCAGAATGTGCGTTGCTATCAGAAAGCAGTTGGTGGAGATCGCCCATTCCCATACTCTCATGGCCTCTCGACAAAGTGGATAAGACCTGGTTCCCCACTGTTTGTTGATGTACCAGACCACTGACATGCTGTCTGACTGGATAGCACTAGTTCCCAGAGGAAGAGAGGCATGAAGGGCCTGCAAAGCTACAAGGACTGCTCTCATCTCTAGAACATTTACATGCAGAACGGTCTCATTCTGAGTCCACATGCCTTGGACAATCCTGCCCAAGCAGTGCCCCCCCCCCACCCTAAACGGGAGGCGTTCATGGTCACCGTGGCTTGGGGCGGAGGCGCAACAAAAGGGTGTCCTTCTCGCAACTCCTGGGATTGAAGCCACCACGTGAGAGGCTTCTTGCACACTGTGCTCATAGGGATCGGAAAGCCTAGAGACTGATGTAGTAGAGACCACTGAACCTGTAACATCCACTGTAAAACTCTCATATGCAGACAAGCACAAGGAATGAGGTTTACAGGCTGTTGCCATGGACCCTAGGACTCTCAGGACTAACTCCACTGGTGATGCAGGGGACTGAAGGAGCGTCAATACATACAGAGCCAGGCTGTGAAGTCTGTCTGGAGTCAAAAATATCCTGGCCCGAAAAGAGAGTCTATTTTCGCTCCTATGAAATCTAGAATTTGAACAGGTTGGAGGGAAGACTTCTTGAAAATTATCGTGATCCCCAGCTGGGTAAGATCACTGAAGGAAGAAATCCCTAGCTAGTACAAAAAGATGCCTGGTGGAGGCAGGGAGAAGCCAGTCGTCCAGGTACGGAAAGACCTGAATGCCCTGAAGCCTCAGGTGGGCTGCTACAACTGCCATGACCTTGGTAAACACGCTGGGGGTTGTGCTGAGACCAAAGGGTAGGACTCTGAACTGGTAATGACTGGCTCCTAGCCGAAATTGGAGGAACCTCTTGGATCACCTGTCCATCCGAATATGGTAGTACGCATCCTTGAGGTCTATCAAGCAAATCCAGTCTTTCTTCTGCAAAAAGGGCAGGATGGATTGTAGAGTGACCATCCGGAACTTTTCCTTAACAGACAGGTTCATCGTGGATAGGTCGAGAATCGACCTCAAGTCCCCCGTCTTTTTTGGCGCCAAAAAGAACCTGGAATAGATGCCTAATCTGGACTGGACTGGGGGCACTGTCTTGATTGCTCTTTTTTTCCTAGCAGCTTATCTCCAAAGCTGCCGCCTCCCTTTGAGCTGGGTGGAACGTCTGGGAGTCGTCTTGTACAAGGTGGGTTGTTTATGAAGGGAACTGAATAACTTCTGGATATTATTTGAAGCACCCAGCAATATGAAGTGATGGACTCCCATTGGGCTAGGTGTCTCGAGAAATGCCCCCCGACTGCCTCCAGAGAGGAGCAGTCTGGCAACCCCTCAGGGCTGTGGTGCAGGTCAATCAGAAAAGGGTTCCCATGACCCAAAGCTTTTCAGCCCCCATATGCCTCTGGGCTGGCATCCACCTTGTCCCCCTCTGTCTCTGGGGAGGAGGAGTCCTGAGTGTTCTGGGACTGCTGAGATTTCCGGAACCACAGCTTCTTTTGCCCCCGCTGGTTCCTGGAGAAGAACCTTCGAGGGTTAGAGAAGCGGATCCCGACAGCTGACAGAGTTTTCCTGTCCTTCTCACTTTGGGCAAACGTATCTCAGACGGTCTTCCCAAAAAAAGGTCGAACTGTCAAAAGGGGAGTTAGCGAAGAACACCTTGAAAGGTTCCAAAAAAATCGCAAAGTCGGAGCCAGGCATAACGCCTCATGGCAATAGCGGACCCGGCTGCCCTAGCGGCTCCCTCGGTGGCATGAGAGAATAAACCCATGGAAGTATTTGACACACACTTGAGAGTAGCCATATGAGCAGAGAAAGTCCACTTATCCTCAGAAGAAATGGACTCCATGGGGGACTCAGTGTACTCTTTCACAAGGTCACGCTGCAGTCTGATTACATAGGCCATGTAATTCAGAGACCTTACAGCAAAGGTAGCTGAAGCAAAAGTCCGCTTTCCAAGATGATCCATTGCCCTGGATCCCTTGTCTGGGGGGTGGACCGAGGAACTTTCCTGGGTGAATTCCTTTTTGGTGGCCACCGCCACCACCATGGTATCAACTGGGGAACCCTTACCCCAAGTGGCTTTGTCTGCAGGAGGGACTCAATACCTTATTGGGCCATTTGGGTATTGGCTCTACAGTGTCCGGTTCCTTCCAAGCTCTGGTAGTGATAAAGTCCATCAGAGGGTCAGCCAGGGGGACACCCAAGAGGTAGATGGGCCTGTATCGAACGTCACAAGAAATACTGACTCGTCCGAGGTAGGTTTTTGGGCGGACCAACCCCCCCCCCCCCCGGCAAAGAATTTCCATAAAGTCTCCAAATGAGATATCTTCGGGGGGGTGATCTGGGGGAACACACCCCTTCCTCCAAGTCAGTATCTTCCATGAGGGACTCAGGGGAGTCCATGGGCATTTGCGAGGAACCCCCTCGGGGGACTCTCCGGGGAGGGCTGGCAAACAGTCTCATATTCCTCAAGGGGAACTGTCCGGGGCAAACCGAATACAGGCTGTCCCTGGGAGGACTGGATGATGGAAGACAAACTCACTTGTGAGGGAGCAGGGGTAGACTCAGAGGAAAGAGTGAGGGGTCTCGATCCTCCAGAGAAAACCCTCTCCACAACGTTGAGAGCCGAAGGGGAACCGGCTTCAGTAAAGTTGGTGGTGTGGGTAGCTGTACCCTTCGGATCCAACGAAGGGATTGGAGCAGAGGCTGGCACAGCCGGGCCCCAAGGAGACTGTATGCCCTGACCACAACGGGGCCAATGACACACTCATCCCCTTGGATCTGACACCCAGATCTCGGCTCCGAGAGCTCGTATCTGACAAGGGATCCGACAGGCTCGAGGGCATAGCCGGTGTCGAGGTAGGAGGTACCATCGGTGCAGACTCCATGACTCTGGGGTTCCACGGATCCATAGACTCTGAAACCCAAGGGTGGATCGGAGAAGGAGCTATCGGGGCGAATGTCGGGGCCGAACTCCCTGCTCTGGCTGGGGGGGGGGGGGCAGCAAATGAGTTTGCAGAAACCTCTGCATCATCTGGTCCATATCGGCTTCAGAGAGGCTCCTAGTAGACCTCCAGGACGCCACCGACACCAGCCTCAAAGCAGGCCGAGCCTCCTCCTCTGTCTCTGGAGAGAATCGTGGTGAATGGAGCCAAGGGGAAGACAGCCTTGCAATTTTTTGTGGAGGCACTAACACCTTGGCGGGAGGGGCCAATGGATCAGAGTCGGCCTGCCTTTTGTGACCCTTCTCACGGTCTGTCTCTCTCTTTTTCTCTCTCTTTATCTCTCACCTTTTCTTTATGTCTGTCTTTCTTGGCCTCTCACTCTTCCTGTATAGAGGTGGGAGCGTGATTCCTGGCAGGGGAGGAGGGCTGGAAGGCTGAACAGCCACAACCGTGGCTGAAGAAGATTAAGGAGCAGAAGTAGCTGACTCTGCGAGTAAGAGACCCACGAGAATTAGCTTGGTCCTGCGATCCCGCAGGACCCGGGGGTTAAAGGCTGCACAAATTTTGCAGCCGGTTGATAAATGAGGGACCCCCAAACAGACTACGCACAGAGTGTGGGTATCAGCCGGGGATAGCTTATGGCCACGCTCTGTGCACTTAGAGACGGTCGTTTTTTTGACTTTCAGACATTCCTGCTTAGACAGCTAAGACAGGAGCAGACACACACTCGTTATGGGCAGGAAGGGGGGGCCTACACAACCGAAAGTTAAGAAACTCTCTAAACTATAAATATTTTAAAAAGTACACACCAAAAACACCCGAAGGAGAATAAGGGAAGAGATATGTAGTCATTCACACAGAAAGGGCATACACAAACGGAAAAAAACAGATTAGACTTAACTAACCTACTGGATCTCAGAAATCTCTTGCTGGCGAGGCCGCGGCAAATGAGATCTGAGGATTTGAAGGAGGTTTCAGGGTAGTATGGGTAAGGGGGAGGAGCTTGGAGCTCGGATCTTTAGCTTGGTAAGCTGCCGGCTCGGATCCATATTGGATCCGGAACCCATAGGTTGATGATCAAATGAAGTTAACTACTTCAGATCTGTTTTTAACTTTGGAAATGCCATCCATACTTGAATTAGAGTGATTTGGGAGTACGGGGTTTCCCTGTTATTGCTCTGTTATATAGTTAATACATTCAAGATGGGGAGAAAGCTCTGTTACCCCTACCAAGTCAAGGCTTTATATTCTCTTGCAAAATTGCTGTGACTGCATTTTATTGCAGTGCAAGCTATACAACACATTCCAAATTGTAACTGCTAAGTACTACAACTGGTATTAACAAGGCTTTAAGATATGAAGAAAATAAAATTTAAGAACTGAGACAAGTTAGCATCCTAAACTTCTATGTGAAAGCTGAAAGGACATGAAATTGTTTTTCAACTTTAAAAATCAACATGAACTACAGCAGTTACTGCAGCTACATTTTAAATACCCTTTCTGAAAGGAAAACTGAGGCCAAATTTTCAATTTCTGATTCATTTTGTTTTCAGATTTTTTTTTTTTAATTTATTTAATAAATTTAAGAATCAGTTTCTGATTCTGGCCAGTAGAATACTGCATATGGCAAGGCAGCAAGCACATTTTATTCTCCATTATTTTTTATAGGGTTACCATAGTCTAAACAGTATAATGATTAACCACATTGAAAAGAAGCAATTGTAACCAGTGACAAGAACCCTTCTTTCACAATAAGATTTACTGAACTCTATTACCATACCTGCTAACAACTTCTGTACATTTCTCAGAATAGGTAGACGGAGCTCCACCATTTACATAAACTGCTTTTGACTTATTTATAACACAAGGAAAATTTGGGAAATGGTGAAAAGACAGACTGCTGATCAGCAACGTGCTCATACTGCCAAACATCTACCACTCTCCATATTCCATTATCAAGACAACTTGGTAATTAAAAGGAGAAAATAAGGATATTTCAGTTAGAGAAAACTATCAATAAATTACATATATTATGTAAGAGTCAGCCTTTTAATCTAGTCAGCATTTCTAACACAGTAGCTCCCTTTCACAAGGTGATTGTTTTTAATGTTTGTGTGAACATAACACATACCATTATTCATTTGCTTTTAAGCTTTGACTGCATCAATGGCTGCTTCACACGACTGAACAATACTACCTCCTCTATGAAGTAATTTAATAAGTGTCATGCACTACAGTTGTTCCCATGCCATAGAGAAGCATTTTGTTGCACACATTTCCCCTACAGCTCAGCTCCCTCCCACACAATCCTTTAATGCTGTGCATCTGAAGTCAGACTACAGCCTTGGCTTTTAAAGCTTCATAGAGATGCAGTGGTTCATACAAGTACTGATTGAACAGCATGCTGATGTGCTCTTTCCTCTCTCGTCTTTTTTCTTTAATGTATTGTGATAAGGGGGGAGGAAGGTACTTCTACATGTGGACTAAGGTGATATGTTGATTCATCTTCTCTGTTCTCATTGATCTGTCTGTATCACATCTGTATAAAGGTAGAAACTATGCTAAAGCAGCTTATCAAGTTTTCAGCTGTTTCAATAGTTTAGTGGAACAACTGGAACCGTGATCTGGAAGATCATGGTCTGTGTGCCAACTGAAGCACCACCTTCTTTATTGCTATACTCCTAAAGTTGAACCAGGGTCTCTGCCTATAAAGCATCAAACTGATGCACCAGTCCATATGAGCAGTGGCTCAGGCAGCATGTTGATAAATTCTGACCTTTTCTCTCTTTGGGGAAGAATGTACTCCTACACATGGACTGAAGTGATGTGTGGATTTGACTACTCCATTTTCATTGGTCTGTCCTGGTTTAATTTCTTCACGTGTTTTGGGTTTCTAATACCATGAAGGGAATGGACCCCATTCCTAAGTCAAAGTAGGATTAAAGTTCATGAAATTAATATTGCTTTAATCTATGATGTCAGCCAGAAGTGCTCTTCACAACACCCACGATGTGCCCATAACGGACTACTACTTCAATTTCTATGGAGTTACATGTATCGGTAACATCTAAATAAGACTGTAAATTCTTTATGAGACCCATTGCACCTACTACTATTGGAACCGTCTGGATTTCTTTCTTCAATATTGCCCTCATTGCTGGTTGCAAACCCTGGTATTTTAGGGCTTCGTCTCTCTCTCTCTCTCGCTCTCTGTATGCAAGACACTGTAATCACTGGGTGTAGCAATTTCAATGGTCAATACTACTTGTATCTTCTTTTCATGGACTGCAATATCTGGTTTTCTTGCATCTAATTTTTGAACTGTTGGTAATGGGTGATCCCATGTGATATAAACTTTGTTTTCTATAATACTTTGTGGCTGACTTTTCCAGTGCTTCTCAGCTACTTTATAATGTTTGCACAATCCCCAGTGCAACAGTCTTGCCACATATTATGCCTTTCAGTATACAGACCCTCTGCCATTAGTATGTCACAACCAGCAACAAGATATGGCACTGTTTCCAATTCTGTTTTACAAAGCCTGCAGAGGTCTGTTTCTCTGACATGTTCAATGGACTTCATAAACCAATGTGTATGTAAGTCCACTATCCTGGGCTGCCATTATTAACCTTTCATCTTCTGGTTTAAATTCTCTTCTGCTTAACCATACCTGTGTTAGATCCTGGCCGATATGAGTTTTTTTCCAGGATTTTTCTGTATTTGCAACTATATTTATGCATTTTCCACATTTCTTGCCTTCTCATCTAATCTTTCCACTTATATTCTTTCTGTTGTTTTTTGGCACATTCAGTTGCTGCTGATTTTTATCTACTTCTGGTTTGATTTCCATTCCCACTTGACACAGATATGCTTCTGCTGCTAAACTAAGCAGCGAAGTCATCTTATACTTTTTCTCCTAATGTTTTACAACTTTCACTATGTTTGGCTCTTGTAATATCAGCAGATATGTATGCAGTTCCACGACTGCAAGTCTGTTTATTTCTCCAAATCTGTCTGTATGTAGGGAGAGATACTGTTCCAGCACACTGGCTAAAACTCAACTGCTTCAACAACTTACCAGTACAGCAATCAGAATGGTGACACAAAGGGTCTTACTTCAAAGTCCATGTTGAATCACCCACTGGTTACTGCTGTGCTTGGTCAAGAGCCTTTGACTTTGACACATGACATTCATACAACAGCCACAGGAGTTCTAGTGTAGGCAATATTCCCCTCTTCACCGGATAACACTTTACAGAAGAGTTTACAGAAACTGTAGAGAAGGTTGGCATAATGGTTAAGGTCTTAACCTCACAAATGCAAAGTACAAGGTTTGATTGACTTCTGGTTATTAGCTACACTTAAAATAGTCTGCAGACTGACAGCCTAGAAAATACCTATAAATCTACAGAGCCTTACAAAGATTTCAAACAGGGCTCACTACAGAAACTTTGCATACAAGCACTTGGATCCCATAAAATACAACTAACACTGCTCAGCTCTAACACTTCCTACCCAGTTCATTCATACAGAATGGGCAAAGTTACAAAATTAAAATCAGAGGGACAAAAGAATGCAAAATCTAATTCTATGTTCCAAACAGCTAACATATGCATACCAGTAATGTGGACTTATCACTGGACTAACACAGCTCAAATGATTTGCTGTCTATTGAGGACATACAATAACAGCCAATTTTATATAATTTATTTTTATTTTTACTGGGGTTTCATACTTATCAAGGAAAATTACTAAAATCAGTTCCAAACTTAATACACCACTCATTCAGAAAGTACAGTTGTGTAAGATCTTAGCATAATGATACATGTCCTTCTCTTCATTGTTGAGGTATTTATTACAATAGGTTGGGGATCCCCTGCCAAGGGTAGACCAACATCTGGCCAGTATAGCAAAGCCTTTAGTCTGCTTTATGGTATGCTGTACATCACACGTATCCTCCACACAGGAAGTGTACAGCATGAAGGTGACATCTAGACATACCAACCTCAGAACTGAGAGCCCCAGTAGGAATGCCAGTCCAAGGAGTAGAGAGGTAAACAATACATCCAGAAGATAAAAAGGACCGGTGAGAAGGAAGGGAATGAATACGGCAACATTGAAGAGAAGGACATCTACCATTATGGAAAGATCTTACTTAACTGTACTATGTCCTTCCATTTCACTGTTGCAATATTCATTACAAATGGGAGAGAGTGCAAAAGTTCAAAAAAAAAAAAAGGGGGAGAGGGAAGGACCAACAGAGCTTTCTAGAAATACATGAAGGATGGCCCTAGCAAAACCAGCTCTAGCTCTGGAAATTCCATTCAACTTGTATTGCTTGGTAAATGTATACACAGATGACCAGGTAGGTGCCTCAAGAATAGAGTTAATATCCAAATCCTTGAAAAAGGCACCAGAAGCCACAGCTCTAATCGAATGAAGTGTAACAGAAGAAGGAAGCCTCTAAACATGAAAGGAATAACAAAAAAAAATGGCTTTAGAAATTCAACAAGAAATAGTTTGCTTGGATAGAGCCAATCCTAAAGACCTAGGAGGAAAGGAAAAGTACAGTTGTGTACACTTACCATAAATGTAGATGTTCGAGTGTATTCACTGTTGCAGTCATTACATTTGGGTAATCTGCTGGCAGGTTTGCCCTCAGTCGGCCTGATTAAAAAAGTCTTGGGTCCTGCATCAGTTGCTGTCCCTTCTTCCATGACATCAGGTCGTCAGGAGTATAAAACATGCACCCGACGCCACTACATCAGTTTTTCTTGCCCCATATGACAGGTGCCCCCCCAAAAGGGGGGGGGGAAATATATATATATATATATATATATATATATATATATATATGTATATATATATAATTTAAAATACAAAACATATACCTTCAAACAAAAGCAAATGCATCAAAAAGGCTTTTAATCATAGTAAAAGAAAGGAGAGGTATAGTTAGAGAAAAACAGGGGACTGGAGGGAGGGTAACCAGGACTACAACAGTTAATACATTCAAACATCTACATTTATGGTAAGTGTACACAAAGTACAGCTGTGTACACTTACCATAAATGCAGATGTTAGAGTGTATTCACTGTTGCAGTCATTACATTTGGGTAATCTGCTGGCAGGTTGCCCTCAGTCGGCCTGAATTCCAAAGTCTTGGGTCCTGTGTCGGTTGCTGTCTCCTCTTTCATGACGTCAGGGGTATAAAACATGCAGCCAACGCCATTTTCTTTAGTTTTTCTTGCCCTCAATGTCAGTTGCCCCCAAAAAGGTAGCAAAAAAAAAAAAAAAAAAAAAAAATTATATATATATATATATATATATATATATATATATACACACACACACAAACACACACACATACATGCATTAATATAAACTTTACCTTCATCTACAAGCAAATACACCACATAGGTTGTAGAAGATAGAGAAGGAAAGATAAAGTACAGTTTTGTACCTACCATAAATGTAGATGTCCGAGAGGTATGCATCTGCAGTCCTTACAAATGGGTTGTCCTGTCGTCAGGCAGCCCTTCCGTCAGCCGGATTCCAAAGTCTGGGTCTGGCCTCGGCTGATGTCGCACTTCACCCGACGTCATAGCTGCAGTTCTTCGGGTATAAAGGTATCAGCCGACGCCATTTTCCTCAGTGTTTCTTGCCCCAGATGCCAGGTGCCCTCTAGGAAGGCTAAATTTGGATAAATGTAAAAGTTTCCAAATAAGAGAGAGCAAATAAAAATAAACATGTATATACATATATACAAACAAATACACCATAATAGATTCCCCCAGCTAGCTAGAAGATGGGCAAATACCCTAGGAGTACCACAGAGGGGAAAGGAGGGAGGGTAATCCTGACTGCAGATGCATACCTCTCGGACATCTACATTTATGGTAGGTACAAAACTGTACTATGTCCTTCAAGGATGCATCTGCAGTCCTTACAAATGGGTAGAATACCATAGCCAAACTGGGGGAGGAGGTAATAATAAGATTATGGTGTAGCTAAGATCCCTTGCAAAACAGCAGTGGCAAAACCTGCTCGGGATCTGGAGTATAAGAGTAGATTATAATGCTTGGCAAATGTATGCATGGAGCTCCAAGTAGCAGCCTCTAAAATGTCTTTGGTAGCCACTCCTCGTAAAAAAGCTGTAGTAGTGGCTGTAGCCCTTGTGGAGTGAGGTCTGATGTTTTCTGGAGTTGTCTTTCCATGGTAAGAGTAACAAACTCTAATGCAATTTCCTATCCACTTAGAGATTGTCTGTTTTGAAATTGCTTTTCCTTCCATTCCTGTTGCATATGCTACCAGTAGCTGGTCAGTTTTTCTATTGCTCTTGGTCCTGTCCAGGTAGTAGCTCAATTGCCTATGTACATCCAAGGTATGTAATAGTCTTTCTCCCCTGTTCTGTGGGTTGGGGAAGAATGTAGGCAGGTGGATAGCTTGGTTTAAAGATACCCTGGAGACCACCTTTGGCATAAAAGTAGGATTAGTTCTCATGGACACTCTATCTTGATGGAAGATAAGGAAGGGTTGTACTGTCATTAATGCCTGTAGTTCAGAAACCCTTCTTGCTGAAGTGATTGCAAGCAGGAAAGCAGTTTTCCATGATACGTACTGTAATTCTGCTGTTGCTGCTGGCTCGAAAGGAGGGAGTGTCAACTTTTCTAGCACAAAGTTCAAGTCCCATGTGGGCAATGGTGGCTTCCTTGGTGGTTTTACATTCTTAATTCCTCTCAGAAACTGCCTGAGTAGAGGATGTGAGAAGACTGGAGGGTCCATGTTGTATTCTGCTGAAATAGTTGATGCATGAATCTTAATGGAAGAATAGGACAGGCCATTGTGGAAAAGCTCTGCCAAGTATTCCAGGATGTTAGCTATGTTTACCAGTGACACATTTTCTCCTTTTGCTGCACTCCAAATGAGATATCTTTTCCATTTTGCTGAATAAGTTTTCCTTGTTGAGGGTCTGCGAGCCTCCAAGATAATGTCTTTAACCCTTTGAGATAAATCTGGGTTATTTTGTCTTATGCAATGTTCCAGGCAGCCAGCTGCAGTGTTTTTAGGCTTGGATGCAGGGTTCTGAAGTTGTTCTGTGTTAGCAGTAAGGGAACTAGGGGCAGAGGCCATATTTGTTCCCGAGACATGCTCCTCAGTAATGGGTACCAATGCTGCCTTGGCCAGTTTGGAGCTATCAGGATGATCCTTGGGCGGTCTTCTTTGATCTTCAATAGCACCTTGTGCATCAAAGGAAGAGGTGGGAATGCATATGCTGTCAGGTTTTTCCAACTGAAAGATAGGGAGTCCACCTTCCAAGCAAGTGGGTGGTATGCTCTCGTGCAGAATTTTTTCAATTGGTGGTTGTGTGGGGATGCGAATAAGTCTATTTCTGGTAGTCCCCATTTCCCTGTAATGGATTTGAAGATGTCTGGATGCAGCATCCATTCGTGGGCATCCGTGGTAGTTCTGCTTAGGATGTCTGCTAGTATATTTTCTTTTCCTGGTACAAATATTGCTTGTAACTGAATGTTGAAGCTCAGGGCCACATTCCAGAGGTCCATTGCCATCCGGCATAGAGGGTATGAATGTGTGCCTCCCTGTTTGTTGATGTACCACATAACTGTGGTGTTGTCCGTCCTTATCAGCAATTGACCCTGTTGAAGAAATGGTCTGAATGTCTGAATTGCCAGTTTTACTGCCAGCATCTCCTTTTGATTTATGTGTAGGTTGAGCTGGTCTTGAGTCCATAAGCCTTGTATGCACTTGTCCAGCATGTGTGCCCCCCAACCGAGGTCTGAGGCGTCCGTTGTGATAGTCTGGCTTGGTTGAGTGCTGTGGAAGGGCAGCCCTTTGTTCGATTGACAGGCCTGAGCCCACCATTGGAATTCTTGCTTCAGGCATGGAATTATTGGAATTTGGGTCTCTAGGCTGTGCTTGTGCTGAGACCATAAATTCCTTAGGCACCATTGTAACTTTCTCATATGTAGTCTGGCATGTGGAATCAATATTATGCAGGATGCCATGTAACCCAGGGCTTGCAGGACTTTCCTTGCTGTTAGCTGGTTCTGCTTGGTTAATGCCATGAAATAGAGAGGAAGGTGCTTCTGTTTTTCTGCTGTGAGGGATGCCATTTGATTTGATGTGTCCAGCTCTGCACCCAAGAAAGTTATCCTTTGGGATGGTATCAGCCTTGACTTTTTTATATTGACTGTGTATCCCAGGGCTTGCAGTAGATGAATGACCTTTTTCAAATCTTTTGCTAAATTGTTTTTGTTGTCCGCTTGTAACAGGCAGTCGTCCAGGTAAGGGTAAATTTGAATTCCCTGAAGCCTGCAATGAGCAATTACTGATGCCAGGCATTTCGTGAATACTCTGGGCGCAGTAGATAAGCCAAAGGGCAATGCTGAGAATTGATAATGTTCTGATCCTGCAAGAAATCTGAGGTATCTTCTGCAATTTGGTCGTATGGGGACGTGCAGGTATGCCTCCTTGAGATCTAGAGTTACCAGCCAAGACTCCTTGCCCAGCATGGGAAGAAGCTGCTGTAGGGTCAGCATTTTGAATTTTGGAACAATGAGGTATGTGTTTAGAGTGGACAGGTCGAGAACAGGTCTCCATTGGTTTTCTTTTCTTGGTACCAGGAAAAGTCTGGAGTAAAATCCTTGCCCTTGTTCCATAGACGGTACCCTTTCTATAGCTCTCATCCTTAGTAAGTGGTGTATTTGTTCTAGAGCTTTTGTCTTCTGATTTGGAGGTAGGTTTGGCATTCCTCTCTTCCTTGGTAGAGTATTGAAGTGAAACCTGTAACCTTGGTCTATTGTCTGTAAAATCCATTTGTCTCCTGTGATGTGATGCCAGTTTACTGAAAATAAGGCTAGCTTTCCGCCTAAGGGTGCTTCTAGTTGTTCCCTGGTAGGCGGTCTCAGAGCCAAGTCACTGTGATTGTCCTGTGGAAGTGGTGGTGGCTGGATCTGTGGCAGTACTTCGCTGGTTGTTAGGCTGCCACTGACGTCCCCTGTAGGCACCTCTGGATTGACCTCTGCCTCTTGGGCGCCTATTCCTGCCTCTCTGAGCTCTGGAGGTGTCTGGAAAGGACCAATTCTTGGAAGGCCAGTTCCTACTAAACCTTGGAGGCTGGACCTGTAAGAAATCCTTGACTGTCTGGACAGATTTTGCTTTCTCTTCCACCTTCTTCAGCACCTGCTGTGCAGGGGAGCCAAACAAATTCAGCTTATCCATGGGAGCATCTAGGAGCTTTGATTTAACATGGTCTGGTAAGGATTGCTCTTTTAACCATGCATGTCTTCTGATGACTGTACCAGTCATAGCTGATCTAAAGGAAGCCTCCAGTGCATCATAGCCGCATTTTAAGGAATGATTACTGACCTGCTGAATGTTATGTACCATTTCCTGAACAGATTTTTTGTCTAATGGTTCAGACGAGGACAGTTTTTTAGTTAACTGATCTAACATAAATTCCTGATATTGACAGTTTAAGGCCCTAGCCGAAAGAGTAGCAGAAGTGTAAACTTTTTTACCCCATCTCTCTAAGGCCCTAGATTCCCTTTCAGAGGGAGGGTTTTGGCAGAGGTAGCTGCTACAGCCTTGGGTCCCTGGGAGATAGTTTCAGGATCTGCAAAAGGAGCCTTATACAAATGATAATGTGTGTCTGGAACCCTGTAGTACCTGTCGGGCTTAGCAGGGGCCGGAGGAAGAGAATCAGGAGCAGTACAAGCATCATTAAATGCATCATCCACAACAGGAAGTACTGGAGGAATGGCTAAAGGCCTATGCTGTGGCAAATGCAAAAAGGTCCTAAGCCTTTTCCTAGAGTCTGAAAAATCCTGGCCCTGCCATTGAAATTGTTCCCTCATAGCATGCAAGGTTTCCCCAAAATTAAATTCCTCAGGTGGAGAGGCAGAAGGAATGGAGTCTTCTGCATCAGAGTCCTCATAAGGAGAATAAGGGCCCTCTGGAGGGTTTGTATTATCTGAATCATCAGAGGAGTAATCTGAAGATACTGGCTCAGGGGGCTCTGCTCTAGGCCTCTTCTCTGGAGGTGGGTGAGAGGCCCTGTCAGGGTGAGGTTGGGATCCCCGGATCAAAGAAATGAGATCCTCTGCTAGACTAAGCATTTGAGAACTAGAGCTAGGCCTGTGAGAGGGGGTCTTAGCAGGTACAGTTTTGGCAGATTTTGCTGCTTTAGCCCTGGCAAAAGCCTTAATCGACATGGATGCAGGGGGCCTAGCAGCTCCACGTGCAGGAGTAGATATATCTAAAGGTATAGTATCAGATAAATCCTGAGAACCTGCAGGAGCAGGTGGGATTTCAGTAGCAGATTCAGCCATGCTGGATGAGGCCTCGGTAGGAGGCAAGCTTTCGGCCGAAGGAAGAACCGTGGACTCGGTTTCAGCCGAAACAGAGACACTCGCGGTTGACTTAACTGCGGTTTCAGCCGAAACCGCGGACCGCGAGTGTCGGTCCTTTTCCTTGTGCTTTTTAGTTAATTGCGAAGTCGGAGTTTCCGACGGCATATTGTAAGCAAAAACGGAGCCGAAAAACTCCTCAGCAAATTCTGACCGACGTCTAAGCGTCCGTCGGTTGAAAGAAGCACAGGCTAGACAAGCTGCTACGTTGTGGTCTGGGCCTAAACAAGGTAGGCAGTAAGAGTGGAAATCTTTATGAGGTATTTGTTTCCCACAAGTTAAAGTTATTCACTTTTTCTGACATCGGCTAAGGCAAGAAAGAGTCCCCAACGGGGTACTTAGCTTTTTAGAAGTCTTCGGTAGTAGTAATCTCTGGTTCTGACTGACCGGCACTTGCGAACAGCTTCTGCTTCGGGCGCCACGCGGCAAGAAAGACTGGGGAAAATGGCGTCGGCTGATACCTTTACACCCGAAGAACTGCAGCTATGACGTCGGGTGAAGTGCGACATCAGCCGAGGCCAGACCCAGACTTTGGAATCCGACCGAAGGGCTGCCTGACAACAGGACAACCCATTTGTAAGGACTGCAGATGCATCCTTGAAGGACATCTCCAGAATGAGAGGGGATGGCGGGAGGGTAACCTGGACTGCAACAGTGAATACACTCGAACATCTACATTTATGGTAAGTGTACACAACTGTACTATGCTCTTCGTATTTCACTGTTGCAGTCATTACATTTGGGTAGAATCCCAAAGCTATGGCTGGGAGGCTGGAGCTAAACAGCATTAGGAGCGGCTATAACGGCTATAAGGCCCTGCAGAACTGCAGTGGCAAAGCCTGCCCTGGATTTAGAGTAGAGAGGTAAATGATAATGCTTTGCGAAGGCGTGAACAGAACTCCAAGTAGCAGCCTCTACAATATCTTTGGTTGGTACTCCCCTGAGAAAGGCTGCTGAAGTAGCTGCAGCTCTGGTGGAATAAGACCTAATGCCCGCGGGCACAGGTTTACCATGGTGTAAATAGCAGAAACGGATGCAGTGGCTTATCCACTTTGAAATTGTCTGCTTTGAAATAGCCTTGCCTTCTGATCCTGCAGTATAGGTCACTAGTAATTGCTCAGTTTTTCTTAGATTTTTAGTCCTGCTCAAGTAGAATCTTAGCGGTCTGTGCACATCCAAGGAATGCAGAATTCCCTCCCCCTTGTTCTGCGGATTTGGATAAAAGGTTGGCAGATGAATTGTTTGGTTAAGAGCCACACTGGAAACCACCTTAGGCATAAAAGTAGGATTTGTCCTCAGAGACACCCTGTCTGGGTAAAATATGATAAAAGGCTCTACAGCCACGAGGGTATGTAGCTCTGAAACTCTTCTTGCTGAAGTAATTGCCAGTAGCAGAGCTGTTTTCCATGATAAGAACTTTAGATCAGCGGTAGCAGATGGTTCAAATGGAGGCAGGGTGAGCTTTTCCAACACATAATTGAGGTCCCATGCAGGCAATGGTGATCTTCTAGGAGGCCTTAAGTTTTTGGCTCTTCTAAGATACTGCTTTAGTAAAGGATGAGAAAAGATTGGTGGCTCTGTATTGTAATGAGCTGAAATGGCAGAGGCATGGATTTTAATGGATGAGAAAGATAGGCCTTTGTCAAGCATCTCAGTTAAGTATTGCAGTATCCGAGGAATATTTGGTTCTGCTGTATCAGTTCCTTGTGCTCGATTCCAAGCACAGAATCTCTTCCATTTGTCAGCATAAGATTTTCTAGTACTAGGCCTTCTGGCTTCCAAAATGACATCCATCACAGCTTTACTAAGAGGTGTTGTTTGTATGACTACATGATCAGCCATGCCGCCAGGTTCAGGGTCTGTAGTTGATTGTGCAGGATCTGATTGTTTTGCTGGGACAGTAGTTGTGGTCTTTGAGGCAAGGTCCAAGCTGGGTATTGAGACAAGTTCCTTAATATTGGGTATCAGTACTGGCAGAGCCAGTCCAGGGCAATTAGTATCATCTTTGGTTTCTCTTGTCTGACTTTTAGGAGGACGTGGGGAGAAGTGGCAGAGGAGGAAAGGCGTAAACTGATAGATTTTCCCAACTGAAGGATAGAGTGTCCACTTTTGCAAAATCTTTTCAATTGATAATTTTGAGGAGAGGCAAATAGATCTATGTCTGGGCTCCCCCATTTCTCTATTATCATGCTGAAAACTTGTGGATTTAGTTTCCACTCGTGAGGATCCATAAGGTTTCTGCTTAAATCGTCTGCCAGATTGTTTTGTTTTTCTGGCAGGAACTGAGCTTGAAGATGTATTTGGTAGGTGAAAGCTGTGTCCCACAGTGTCATGGCTAATCTACAAAGGGGGTAAGAGTGTGTTCCCCTTGCTTGTTTATATACCACATGACTGTGGTGTTGTCCATCTTTATCAGTAGTTGTCCTGGATGAATGCAGTCCTTGAAGGCTGTTAGGGCATTTTGAACAGCTAGCAATTCTTTCTGGTTGATATGTAGATACATTTGTTTTGGTGTCCATATGCCCTGAATGCATCTTCCTGCCATGTGGCCCCCCCAGGCATAATCTGATGCGTCTGTTGTTAAGGTTTGGCTGGCAGGGGGAAGAGTGAAGGGCCATCCCATGTTTTGGTGACACGCCTTTGCCCACCATAGAAACTCCTGTTGCAGGCAGGGAATGAGAGGAATCATTGTTTCCAGACTGTGAGAATGTTGACTCCATAAACATTTTAGGAACCATTAAAGTTTCCTCATATGCAGTCTTGCATATGGAATCAGTAGGATGCAGGATGCAGGATGCCATGAAGCCCAGAGCCTGCAGAATTTCTCTTGCAGAAATCTGGGTTTTTGTTGCCATCAGTTTAAAGTAAGTAGTCAGTTACCTTTGCTTGTCCGGGGTGAGGTAAGCCATCTGGGCAGTTGTATTCAAGCTTGCACCCAGGAATGTTATCTTTTGAGAGGGTACCAGTAGTGATTTATTTTCATTTACTGTGTACCCTAGGCATGTTAGAAGCCTTTTCACAAATGCCAGGTATCGATGAAGAGTGTCCTTGTTCTCTGCTTGAATGAGACAGTCATCTAAGTAAGGATATATCTGTATATTTTTTTGTCTGCAGAATGCAATTACTGGTGCCAGGCACTTTGTAAAGACCCTGGGCGCAGTAAATAAGCCAAGGGGCAGTGCAGAGATTTGGTAATGCATTAAGCCAGCCTTGAATCTGAAGTATCTTCTGCACGATTGTCTTATTGGAAAATGCAGGTATGCCTCTTTTAGGTCTAAGTCACCAGCCAAGCATTCTTGCCCAGCATGCACAGAAGCTGCTGCAAAGTTAGCATTTTGAATTTTGGAATGTCCAGGTGTTCAAAATCGATAAAGCCAGTATTGGCCGCCAGGCCTTGTCCTTTCTGGGTACCAGGAACAGTCTGCAGTAAAAACCTTGTCCTTTTTCCTGTTCTGGTACTGTCTGAATGGCTCCCATATCCATGAGAGACGTAACCTGTTTCTGTGCCTCTGCCCATTGATTTTTTGGCAGATCTAGCCTACCATTTGCCATTGGCAGAGTGTGGAAATGGAATCTGTATCCCTGTGATACGATGTTTAGTACCAACTTGTCCTGGGTTATTAACTGCCAATTTTGAGCAAAAAGTGCTAATTTTGCCCCTATGGGTGCTGCCAAAAGATAAGTGCTTGGTGAGGCAGAGGGAAGTCATTGGGATTGCTTTCTGTAGGTTTGCGCTTTATCTCCTCCAGATTTGGAGGTGGAAGCGCTCCATTGCTTGGACCTGTATGAATCTTGCGCCTGGTATCTGGAACCCTTTGGGCGTCTGCATTTGCCCCTTTGAGCTCTGTCTGACACAGGAAAGGACCAATTTTTTGTAGGCCAGTGTCTACTAAATCTTGGTGGCTGCACTTGCAAGGTCTTTAACAGTTTGCATAGAGTTAGCTTTGTCTTCCATTTTCTTTCAAACCTCTTCTGCCTTAATACCAAACAAAGAATCATGCTGTAAAGGTGCATCTAGCAATTAAGCTTTAACATGATCAGGCAAATTTTGGTCCTTTAACCAAGCGTGCCTTCTAATCATAGATCCAATAACTGCGGCCCTGCAGGAGGCCTCTAAGGAATCAAAACCACATTGCAAAGTATGCTTTCCAACTTGTTCAGCTGCATGCAATAATTCCTGCAATTCTTTATTTTCTGCATATTCTGAAATCAATATAATTTTCTGTTTCAGCAATCCCATAACAGCCAAGGTTGCAGATGCATAAACCTTTTTTCCCCCATCTGTCCAGTGCTCTTGAATCTCTGTCAGAGGGGGTAGGAATTTTTGCTGTTGAAGCCTTAACTCCCTTAGGACCCTGTGAAATAGTTTCAGGATCAGCAGCAGGGTTTCTAAATAAAAATGTATGCGAGTTAGGGACCCTGTAATATCTGTCAGGCTTACTGGGAGCCGGAGGTAAGGAGTCAGGGGTCAAGCTTGACTCCGAAAACACATCATCCACAATGTCTAAGACAGGGGGAATGGCTAAAGGCCTATGCTGAGGGAGAAGAAAGAAATCCCTGAGCCTCTTTTTTGATTCTGAGAAGTCTCGACTCTCCCAGTGAAAATGCTCCCTCAAAGTATGCAAGGTTTCTCCAAATGAATAATCCTCGGGAGGAGATGTAGATAGAATAGACTCCTCAGCATCAGAATCCTCATAGGGAGGAATAGATAACTCGTGATCAGAAGAAACAGAAACTTGATCTGAAGATTCATAATCAGTGTCTTGCCTAGGCCTCTTATCTGGAGGGGGATGGGTACCCCTGATCAAGGTAATAAGGTCTACAGCCATTTTGATCATCTGTTTTTTAGGCATAGAGGCCTGTGCACGTGGCTCATGCGTCAGTTTTTTAGTTTTAAAAGTTGCTTTTGTCTTTGGTTTTGCAGCTGTCGTTGGTTTGATATACAAATGTTGAGGTCTGAATAAACCCTCAGAAGCAGGTGCCTGCTCAGTGACTCTGGACCTATCTGAGGGAGATACATCCGTCGGTCCAATACCTTGAGTATCTTGTGGCATGCCGGACTTCACATGGGTGTCGGTAGAGGCCTGTGACTCGAAGGTAGAGGGTATCAGGGGCTGCGAAAGCACCTCACAGAGTACCAGTGACTGGCTTAGGAGAAGCTTCGTCGTCGGTTTTGGATCTCGACTGCCTTTCTCTGTCCTTTTTTTTGCGTTTTTTATGTGCTCCGGTAGTCGGTTGCTATCCGACGACATTTCTGGGTAGTTAAATCTGTTTCCAAAATACTGTGATGCAAAAATATTCAGACGCTTAATAGTGCGTTGGTTAAATCTAGCACAAAACTGACAGCCAGGCACGTTGTGATCAGGGCCTAGGCAAGGAATACAGTATAAATGGAAATCCTTATGAGGCATTTGCTTCCCACAAGTAATACAATTATTAACTTTTTCTGACATCGGTAAAAAGCAAGAAAAAAGTTTCCCCAACGGGGTACTTGGCTTTAGTGAAGGCTTCGGTTCTGAAACTCAAACTCGAATATTTCAGTAGTCGGCCGACCGGCACTTGCAAAATGCTTCTGCTTCGGGCAGCGCATCACAAGAAAGACTAAAGAAAATGGCATCGGCTGCATGTTTTATACCCCTGACGACCTGACGTCATGGAAGAGGACAGACAGCAACTGACGCAGGACCCATGACTTTGGAATTCAGGCCGACTGAGGGTAACCTGCGAGCACATTACCCAAATGTAATGACTGCAACAGTGAAACACGAAGAACATTTGCACTATGTTCTTCATGTTTCACTGTTGCAGTCATTACATTTGGGTAGAATCCCAAAGCTATGGTTGGGAGGATGGATTTATACAGCATTAGGAGCATCTATAAGGCCCTGCAGGACAGCAGTGTCAAAGCCAGCTCTGGATTTAGAAAAGAGAGGTAAATGGTAATGTTTGGTGAACATATGAACTGAGCTCCAGGTAGCAGCTTCTAGAATGTCTCTGGTAGGAACCCCTCTGAGAAAGGCTTCAGAAATAGATGCAGCCCTGGTGGAATGAGATCTGATCCCCTTGGGGACAGGTTTACCATGGTGCATATAGCAGAAACGAATACAATGGCTTATCCATTTGGAAATAGTCTGCTTTGAAATAGCCTTTCCCTCTGCCCCTGCAGCAAATGCCACCTATAGTTGTTCAGATTTTCTTAGAGATTTTGTCCTGTTTAAGTAGAATCTAAGCTGTCTGTGTACATCCACTGAATGAAGAATCCGCTCACCCTTGTTCTGTGGATTAGGGAAGAACGTTGGCAGATGAATGGTCTGATTAAGAGCCACACTGGATACCACCTTAGGCATAAAAGGATGGATTGGTCCTGACAGCCACCCTGTCTGGATAAAAAAATAATGAAAGGCTCCTCTGCCATAAGAGCCTGTAATTCTGAAATCCTTCTAGCTGAAGTGACTGCTAACAGGAAAGCTGTTTTCCAAGAGAGAAATTTTAGGTCCGCAGTAGTAGCTGGCTCAAAAGGAGGTAGAGTGAGTTTTTCCGAAACAAAATTGAGGTCCCATGCAGGAGTTGGTGCTCTCCAGGGAGGTCTTACATTTTTGGCCCCTCTGAGATACTGCTTTAGCAGAGGATGAGAGAAGAGGGGAGGTTCTGTGTTGTAATGAGCTGAAATGGCAGAGGCATGGATTTTTATGAAAGAAAAAGATAGGCCCTTGTGAAGCATCTCAGTTAAGTATTGCAGAATCTGAGGAATATTGGGCATTGCTGGGTTATTCCTTGTGATTGGTTCCAGGCACAGAATCTTTTCCATTTGTCAGCATAAGATTTTCTAGTACTAGGCCTTCTAGCCTCCAAAATGACATCCATCAAAGGTTTGCTGAGAGATGCCAAGGTGAAATTAGTTGATTAGCCACGCTGCAAGTTTCAAAGTTTGGAGCCGAGTGTGCAGAGCTTAGTAGTTCTGCTGAGACAGTAGGTAAGGTGTCTGAGGCAGGTGCCACGGAGGAAGGTGTGACATACTGCAAAGGAGTGGGTACCAGTGCTGGCGAGGCCAGTCTGGAGCAACCAGAATCATTTTCGGTTTGTCCTGTCTGACTTCTACTAGGACTTTGGAGAGCAGAGGCAGAGGGGGAAAAGCATAGACTGATAGGTTTTTCCAGCTGAATGATAGAGCATCCACTTTCCAAGCCTTTTTGTGATGAAGTCTTGTGCAGAATTTGTTCAACTGATAGTTCTTGGGTGAGGCAAAAAGATCTAGGTCTGGGCTCCCCCATTTGCGTGTCAACATGTTGAAAACTTGTGGTTCCTGTTTCCATTTGTGTGGGTCCACAAGATTTCTGCTTAGTTCGTCTGCCAGAGTGTTTAGCTTTCCTGGCAGGAATTGAGCTTGTAGATGCATCTGATAAGTCAAGGCCAAGTTCCATAATGCCATGGCTAATCTGCAAAGGAGGTAGGAATGTGTACCCCCCTGCTTGTTTATGTATCACATGACTGTGGTGTTGTATGTCCTCATCAGTAGTTGTCCTAGACGAAGGTAGTCCTTAAAGGCTGTCAGAGCATTCTGTACAGCTAGCATCTCTTTCTGATTGATATGTAGGTGCATTTGATTTGGGCTCCATTTGCCCTGAATGCATTTCCATGCCAGATGCACCTCCAAGCATAGTCTGATGTGTCTGTAGTTAGGGTTTGGGTGGCAGGGGGTGGAGTGAATGGCAGTCCCTTGTTTTGGTGGCAGGCCTCTGCCCACCATAGGAACTCTCGTTACAGGCAAGGTATAATAGGAATCATTGTTTCCAGGCTGTGACAATGTTGACTCCATAAACTTTTTAGGTACCACTGAAGTTTCCTCATATGCAGTCTGGCATATGGAATTAGAAGAATACAGGAAGCCATGAACCCCAGCGCCTGCAGAATTTGTCTAGCAGATAGCTGGGTTTTTGTGGCCACCTGTTTGAAGTAAGTCATCAATTGAATTTGCTTTTCTGGCATAAAGAAAGTCATCTGGCCAGTTGTATTCAAGCTTGCACCCAGGAATGTAATTTTTTGAGAGGGTACCAATTGTGATTTCTTTTAGTTTATTGTGTACCCTAGACAAGTTAGAACCCTTTTTACAAACGTCAGATGCTTTAGAAGAGCGTCCTTGTTTTCTGCCTGAATTAGACAGTCGTCCAGGTATGGATAAATTTTAATATTTCTTTGCCTGCAAAAAGCAATTACTGGTGCCAGGCACTTTATGAAGACCCTGGGTGCAGCAGATAAGCCAAAGGGCAGTGCAGATAAGTGGTAATGCAAATAGCCTGCTTTGAAACGGAGGTATCTTCTGCAAGATTCCCTGATTGGGATATGCAGGAAAGCCTCATTTAAGTCTAGAGTTACCAACCAGGCATCTTTGCTCAGCATAGGTAGTTGAGTCAGCATCCTGAATTTTGGAATGTCCAGAAATGTATTTAGAATGGTTAAGTCCAGAATTGGATGCCATGATTTGTCTTTTCTGGGTACCAGGAAAAGTCTTGAATAGAAACCTTGTCACTTTTCCTCTTCTGGTAATGGCTGAATAGCCCCCATATTCATGAGGGACATAACTTGTTTCTGGGACTCCGCCCACTGATTTGGAGGAAGATCTGGCCATCCGTTTGGGATTCGCAATGTGTGAAAATGAAATCTGTATCCCTGGGATACTATATTTAAAACCCATTTGTCCTGGGTAATCAGTTGCCAGTTTCATGCATGAAGTGCCAGTTATCCCCGAAAGGGGCGGCCAAAAGGTAAGTGCTTGGTGATTGTAGAGGAAAGTCATTGAGACTGTTTATCATAGGGAGGTGCCTTGTTGCTTCCAGGTTTGGAGGTGGAGGCACCCTATTGTTTTGTTCTAAAAGTTCCTTGTGACTGAAACGTGGCTCTCGAGGGAACTGGAAAGGACCAGTTCTTAGTAAGCCAGTGCCTACTAAATCTGGGTGGCTGCACTTGTAAGAAATCTTTCATAGTTTGCATAGATTTAGCTTTATCGTCCATCTTTTTTAAAACTTCTTCAGCCTTATTACAAAAAAGACTGTTCTGTTGTAAAGGAGCATCCAACAATTTTGCTTTAACATGGCCAGGCAGATTTTGCTCTTTGAGCCAAGCATGCCTTCTTATCACAGATCCAGTTACAGCAGCCCTGCAAGAGGCCTCCAAAGAATCAAAACCACATTGCAAAGTATGTTTTCCAACTTGTTTAGCTTAATGTAATAAATCCTGCAACTTTCCACACAGTCAGAGATCAACATCATTTTCTGTTTAAGTAGACCCATGACATGCTGCTGATATTTAAGCATATGAAATTGACAGTTCAAAGCCCTGATTGCCAAGGTTGCAGACGTGTAAACCTTCTTACCCCATCTATCCAGCGCCCCGGAATTTCTGTCAGAAGGGGTACGATTTTTAGCAGTAGAGGTTTTAACGCCCTTGGGACCCTGAGAAATGGTTTCAGGATTAGCACTAGGGTTTTTGAAAAGGAATTTGTGGGAGTTAGGAACCCTGTAGTATCTGTCTGGCTTACTAGGAACTGGAGGCAGAGAATCAGGAGTCATACTGGATTCTGAAAAAACATCAACAGCAATGTCTAGAACAGGAGGTATAGCCAAAGGCCTATGCTGAGGAAGAAGAAGAAAATCCCCAAGTCTCTTTTTAGATTCAGAGAAATCCTGACTTTCCCAGTGGAAGTGTTCCCTTAAGGTATGTAAAGTTTCTCCAAAACAGAAATCCTCAGGGGGAGAAGCAGAAGGGATGGAATCTTCTGCATCAAAGTCCTCATAAGTAGGTATAGATAAATCCTGTTCAGAAGAATCAGAAGAAATAGAAACCTGATCTGAAGATTCATAGTCAGTGCCTTGCCTAGGCCTCTTAGCAGGGGGGTGGCTACCCCTGATCAAGGTAATTAAATCTTCAGCCATTTTAATCATTTGTTTTTTAGGCATTGGGGCCTGTACACGTGGCCCAAGCATCAGTTTTTTTAGACATTTTGGCCTTAGTTTTGAAGATGGCATCGGTTTTAAAATACAAATCTTTAGGCCTGAAAACACCCTCAGAAGCTGGTGCCTGCACAGCGGTTCTGGACCCATCTAAGGTAGAGACATCCACGGGTTCAATACTTAAAGCACCTCACGGCATACCAGACACCGAATGGGACTCAGTAGAGGCCTGCGAATCAAATGTAGTGGGTATCAGGGGCTGCGAAAGCACCTCACTGAGTACCGGCGAATCGGCGACTGGCTTAGGAGAAGCACTGTCATCGGTTTTGGACCTCGACTGTCTGTCTCTGCCTTTTTCTTTGCGTTTTTTTAGGAATTCCGGTAGTCGGATTGCTAACAGATGACATTTCTGGATAGTTAAATCTTGAGACAAAATATTCAGAAGCAAAAATATACCGACGTTTAATCGTGCGTTGATTAAATTTAGCACAAAACCAACAGCAAGGCACATTGTGGTCAGGGCCTAGGCAAGGAATACAGTACAAATGAAAATCCTTATAAGGTATTTGCTTCCCACAAGTAATGTAATTATTAACTTTTACTGACATCGGTAAGGAGCAAGAAAAAGTTTGCCCAATGGGGTACTTAGCTTTTAGTTGAAGACTTTGGTTCTGAAACTCGAAAACAAAAATTTCAGGCGTCGGCCAACCAGAACTTGCGAACTGCTTCTGCTTCAGACACCGCGCGGCAAGAAAGACTTATGTAATGGCGTCGGCTGCATGTTTTATATCCCTGACGACCTGACGTCATGGAAGAAGGGACAGCAACCGATGCAGGACCCAAGACTTGGTTAATCAGGCCAACTGAGGGCAACCTGCCAGCAGATTACCCAAATGTAATGACTGCAACAGTGAAACACGAACATCAGAACTGATCAGATTTATGAAAATCTTGGTCTTATCCAAACAAAATCCGAGTTGTCTATGCACATCCAATGTGTACAGTACCTCCTCACTAGCAGACTACTGAGAAGGGAAAAAATTGGGCAAATGAATAGGCTGATGAAGAGACAAGTCATTCACCATCTTGGGCATAAAAAAAGGATTAGTACGAAGGGACACTCTGCCCTTATGGAACACTAAAAAGGGAGGGCAAGCCAAGCCATAAGGCCTTGTAGCTCAGACATGGGTCTGGCAGAAGTAAGAGCTAACAAAAGTACACCAATAACAATGCTGTAAGGAAGCTGAAGCAGCAGGCTCAAAAGGGGCCTGGGTCAAATTTTCTAAAGATCCATAGATAAAGCAGCCCCTGCAAGTACAGCAACTGCACGGCTCCAAAAAGACCTTATAGCAGCACAAAACATTGACAGCCAGCAGACTGTAGCATAAAGAATTTATTAGCTTAAGAGCATAATAAAAAAGAGCCTTCTTCAGTGCACTGAAAAAGGCTTTGTAATTTTTACAGCCGAAACTGGTCCATTTTTTCCCTTTTTTATTATGCTTTTGAGCTAATAAAGTGTGTTGGCTCTCAACGTTTTGTACTCAAATTTTCTACAACAAAATTTAGATCCCAGTGAGGAGGAAGAGGCTTCCCCGGAGGTCTAATATGGTGGACACCTTTAAGAAAGTGTTTAGCTTCAAATCTAGAAGCTAAAGGAGGTAATAAAGGCAGACAAGAAGAGAAAGCTGACAAGTGACCCTTACAAAAGAATAAGCCAACCCGGCATTTGGGCAGTTCACACAAGTAAGAGAGAACCAAAGGAAAATACACAGAAACTGGATACAGGTTACAAGAAAGACACCAAACATAAAACTGCTTCCATTTGGACAAGTAGGATTTCCTAGTAGTGGGTTTCCTGGCCTCTTACAGGATTCTAAGTACGTCCTCAGAAAAAAAGGTGTCTATGTGGAATCAAAATCCTATCGCCCACAGTGTCAGCTGAGGAGTGAACAGGTGGGGATGGAATAAGATATCCCTTGTTTTGTGTGAGTTGGTCCATCCAGTGGGGTAACTGGTGATGACTGCCCTTCGCTAAATGCAGAAGAGGGAACCAATACTGTCTTGGCCAAAAGGGAGTCACCAACAAGATTTTGGGAGCATCTTGTATTTTGATCAGGACTTTCAGAATGAGGGGAAGGGGGGAAAAGGGATAAACAATCATCCTCTTCAAAGAAAAAGAGAGGGTGTCTACCTTCGAGACTAGAGGACCTGGGACTCTGGCACAAGGGAGAGGAAGTTGTCTGTACAGAAGGGAAATAAACAGATCCATTTCAGGAGTACCCCACAGGTGGCAATGTCGAGAAACACATCCATGTGAAAGATCCATTCGTGGGATTGAGTTATGGGCCTGCATATAGAGTCTGCCACAATGTTTTGACCTGAGGGAATGCAAAGTGCCTGAAGTGTCATTTGATACTGGACAGCTAGTTCCTCCACTAGGACTGCCAACCGGCAAAGAAGACAAAACTTGTCCTCCTCTGTTTGTTGACATACCACATCACTGTGGTATTGTCTGTACACACCTTGAGAGGTCCTTGGATGAAAAGCCTGAAGTGTCAGCAGAAGACCTCTCATTTCTTTGACGTTGATGTGTTCTTTTTGTTGCTGTGGTGAACAGACTCCCTGCACGTTTAGGAAGCATAAGGTTCCTCCCCATCCCACATCTGAAGAGTCTGTGATCAGCTCCTGAGAGGGAAGAGATGACTGAAAAGGGAGCCCTGGATTGAGAGTTAACTGCTGAATCCACCACTTAAGTTCCAGCTTGAGGCATGTAGGATGACAATGCTGATACCAAATTAACTTTAGAAACCACTGAAGTTTTCTCATGTGGAACTTGGCAAATGGGAGCATAGAAATGGTTGAGGCTATAAACCCCAGAGCTCTCAGAAATTCCATGGCTGTTACTGAAGCCAGAGAAAGAAAGGATTGAAAGCAAGAAGTGAGAGTTAGGACCTTGGGAGTAGGCAGGGATGCCAGCATTGGAGCAGGCTGGATCTTGCACCCCAAAAAGACGTGATCTTGTGAGAGTCAGAAAAAAAAAAGTTATATCTTACCATAACGTTCCATCGGAGTTGTTGATGGTCTTCCAGTCATCACTGATGGGTTCGGTTCCGAGCCCTCAGAACAGAGTTAGCCTTATATCAAGCTTGGTTGCACCAAAAACTCTCGAGCTAAGCTGCTACCCACAATGCTCTTTGCTCAGTTACCTTAGATCGACTTTGCATGCAACATACAGAAGAAGAAAAAGTCAGAGGCCATCTCTGCGCAAAAACCCTTATACACCACAAAGGCCTAGAAGATCCGCCAGGAACCTTAGGAGGGGGTTGGTAAGAGGATGTGATGACTGGAAGAAGATCAACAACTCAGATGAAACATTATGGTAAAACATAACTTCTTTATCTGAAGTTGTTAATCTTCTTCCTATTTATCACTGATGGGACCGAGCCCCCAGCTACTTGGAGAACATTGGTGGCCCTTAAGGAAAAACATTCCTGAGAACCATTGAGCCAAAGGCCGCTCTTCCCCTGGAGATCAGATCCCATTTGTAATGCTTGATAAAGGTGTGAGGCTTAGCCCAAATGGCAGCTGCACAAATGTCATCCATGGAGGCCTTAGAGTGGAAGGCAATAGCCCTAGTTGAGTGAGCTTTGATATGGTCAGGCTTTCATCCCTCCATAAGTGAATACGTGAAGGCAATGCAATCCCTGAGCCATTTAGACAAAGTAACTTTTGATACTGCACCTCCCATTCTAGGGCCTGCAAAGGAAATGAAAAGCTGGTCTGACTTGCGAAAGGATTTAGTTCTGTCCAGATAGAAACATAACTGTCTATGAACATCCAAGAAATGTAGGCAGTATTCTCCCTTGTTAGTGTAATTTGGGAAAAACACAGGGAGCTCAATGGACTGGTTAATCGAAAAATCAGAAACCACCTTGGAGAGAAAAGATGAGTTAGTACGAAGTGATACTCTGTCCTTACGTAAGATCAGATAAGGGCTCTTGATACATAATGCTTGTAAATCAGAAATTCTTCTGGCTGAAGTTATAGCCACCAGGAATAAGGATTTCCATGACAGGAATTTTAGATCACATGTCACAGATGGCACAAACTGGGGTGGAGAGAGAGCCTGCAGAACCCAGGACAGATTCCATGCCTCCACTGGCTGTCTGATGGGAGGCCTGCTGTGATACCCTTGAGGAAGGTCTTGCAAAGGCGAGAGGAGATAAGTGGCACTCCTTCAGACCCGTTATGGAAGTTGGAAACAGCTGCTAGATGGACTCGAATGGTGGAAGCCGAGGCCCCTTTGAACAGTTCAGCCAGATAATAAAGAATAGTGGCTACGGGGGCTGAGAACGGGTCTAGCTTCTGATTACGTGACCAGATAGAGAATATTTTCCATTTATCCCTGTAAAGTTTCCTGGTGGATGGTTTATGAGAGGCCAAGATAATATCACGGACGGGTGAAGAGAGGGTTTCCTGCCTGGCAACTAACGGAAGTGGAGAAACCAAGCTGTCAGCTTGAGAGTAGACAGATCTGGGGGAGTTAGCCCTTGTGGGTGAGATATGAGGTCCTGATGAGTGTCTAGGATCCAAGGAGGTTGTAACAGATGAGGTCGAAGGAAGTGAAACCACACTTGATGAGGCCAGAATGGGGCAATGTGGATCACTTTGCTTCTCAACTGAATAGCTTTCCGCAGAACAAGGGGAATCAGAGGAATCGGAGGGTAAGCATAAAGGAGACCCGTGGGCCAATCATGGATTAGAACATCTCTCTGTGACTCCCCGAGAGAGGGAAAGAGGGCAAAGTAGCTGCTGCATTTTGTGTTTGAAAGGGAGGCGAAAAGGTTGCAGCATGGCTGGCCCCAACAGTTAAAAATTTCCACCGCCACACTCAGGTTGAGAGACCACGTGTGAGGATGAAGAATGCATCTGCTCAGTCTGTCTGCAATCACGCTGGAGCTCCCCGGGATATGCGTTGCGATCAGAAAGCAGTTGGAAGCTATCGTCCACTGCCAGATTCCCATGGCTTCGCGACATAGGGGGTAAGATTTGGTCCCTCCTTGTTTGTTTATGTACCAGACCACGGACATGTTGTCCGACTGGACAGCAATTGTTCCAGATGGAAGGAGCAGATGAAAAGCTTGCAACGCCAATAGCATCACTCTTAACTCTAGGACATTGATATGCAAAATGTCCTCTACATTGGACCACGTGCCTTGGACTGACTTTCCCTGGAAGTGGCCACCCCCCCATTAGGGAAGCATCCGTGGTCACCATGACCCTGGGCTGTGGAACTTAAAGGGATGACATCAAAGATTTTCATCTGTACTCATCCACCAGAGGAGATCATTTGCAAATGTTGGTGATGAGAATGTGTGAGCTCAGGGGGTGAGGATCGAGTATCCACTGGGCCTGAAGGAGCCACTGTAGTAATCTCATGTGTAGTCTGACTAAGGGGACTACGGGGATGGCTGCAGCCATAGATACCAAGGCTTGAAGGATTTCCCCTTGCAGACACCTTCCTTCGACAGAGTATCACCTGAACTTGTGCCCTTAGTCTCTGAAGCCTGTGGAGAGGAAGTGAGATCAGGCTTGACTGGGTGTTGAATATTGCCCCTCTGAATTCCAGTTGTTGTGACGGTTGAAGGTTCGATTCCTAATGACTCCGCTATAGCCAGTGTGTAGCGGAGGGCCATGACCAGAAGACGCTTGGTGGGGGCGGAGAGGAGCCAATCTTCTAGGTATGGAAACACCTGGAATACCTGAAGTCTCAGATGAGCTGCTACCACTGCAAGACATTTCGTGAACACTCTGGGGGCCGTTGAGAGACTGAAAGGCAGGGCTCCGAATTGGCAGTGATTGGCTCTCAACCGGAAAAGAAGGAGGCTCCTGGAGCACTTGTCCATCTTGATATGGTAATACGCATCCTGGAGATCTTATGAGCACTTCCACGCACCCTCCCGCAGAAAGGGGAAGATGGATTGAATCGTGACCATGCGGAACTTGGTCTTAACTACTGATTTGTTTAGTTGGCTGAGATCCAGAATGGGCCTCCAGTCCCCCATTTTCTTTGGTACCAAAAATAATCTTGAGTAGAACCCTGATTCGCACTGATCTGGGGGGACCTGTTGGATGGCTCGTTTTTGACATAGCTTTCATATTTTGGAAGCTGCCTCCTCCCTTCGACTGGGTGAAACATCGCGAAGGGATTTTGGAGGTCTTGGATAAGTTATTAGGGGAATATGGCAGCCTCCGGTAATGATTCTGTTCACCCACTGATCATCATTCATGATGGAGAGCCAGGCAGCTTGCTGCAGATAAAAACGCATCCTGACTGCTTCCAGAGGAAAGCAATCGGGCAGCACCTCAGGAGCGCTGATATGATCTACCTGAGAAGGAATCTCTGGAGCCCTGGTTCCGGGGACCCCCCTCTGCCCTGAAAGGGACATCTTCCATTATTGGAACCCCCCTCTGCCTCTGGAGGAGTCCTCACCACGTGCGTCTTAGAAAGAACCTTGAGACTTCTTGTGCCACATCTTTCTGCTCCTCTGATTCCTGGAGGTTGGAAAGCACAGGCCAATGGCAGACAAGGTCTTCGCATCTTGTTCGCACCTGGCTAATGTATCCTTGACCTTAGCACAGAACAGAGCAGATGGCTTGACAGGGGCATTTAGAAAGGAAGACTAGAGTCCGAGAAGTCACAAATGCACATCCAGGCGTGGCGTCTCATGACGACTCCTGCACCCGCAGCTCTAGCTGCTCTTTCGGATGCGTGTGACAGCAACCTCATTGAAGAATTAGATATAGATTCTAGTGTGGCAAGTTGGGAAGTAACTTTATCGCGTGCTCCATCCAATACTAGGCCCGCGAGAGTTCCAGAGAGTTCAGAGATAAGATCTCTATGGAGTCTTGTAAAATGTGCCAGAAAGTTCAGAGACCTAACTGTGAAGGTCGCTGATGCAAAGACTCGCTTCCCTAACATGTCCACTGCCCGGGACTCTCTGTTGGGCGGGTGAACAGCAGGACTCTCTTCTGCAAGGTCTTTTTTCGTGGCTGCCATCACCATAGCGTCCACTGGCAAACCTCTGGACCAATGGGGTTGATTCTCTGGAGGGGAGAGTACTTTGTCTGATCTCCTGGGGATGGCCTCCTTGGAGTCAGGGTTCTTCCAAGCACACTGCACGATGAGTTTAACCAGCTCATCGGCAGGGGGGGGGGGGGTCACACAAGAAGTAGAGGGCCGAGAGCAAAAGGCCTGCAGGAATACTGATTCCTGCGAGGAAGGGTTGGAGGACTTCCAGTCACCCCTCTGTTTCAAGATTTCCATGATGTCTCCAAAGGAGACATCATCAGGGGGTGACTGTGGGGACCCTTCCCCTTCATCGTAGTCCATATCTTCTGTGAGGGACTCCTCTGGGGAGTCCATGTGTTTCCTCTTACACACCCATTTCCGAGGGGCTTCTTCGTTGGGAGCAGCCAAAGAAGACTCAAAGGGAAATGCCCTGGGCAGGGGTTTCCTGGGCCTTGTGCTCTCGGAGTCCTGGGGGGGGGTGGCCTTTGACAGCTGCGGCTCAGAAGGAACTGGGGGAATAACCAATGGAGGATGACTGCTAGCAGCAAGCGCCCTCTCCATCACCCGAAAAGCGGGCCCACCCGAGGAGGAGTGGGAGCCCGGAACCAAAGACGACAAAATCAGAAATGGGGTCACACCCCACTCCAGCCGGTCCACCTCTGGGAACGGAGCTTCAAGCGGACTCGGAGCAGTAGTCACCCTCGGATCCGAAGTTGGGACCGACAAAACCGTCAGGACTGAGACGAAACCGGAGGTTCCACCCCCCCCCCGCCCCAAGCATGAGATTGAGGAAGGGTCGGTTCTGACGGAACCAACACCCAAAGGGGTCTCGGGGCCTCAGACAGAGTAGTTATCAGCACCAAGGAAGGAAGTCCTCTAGTAAAAGTTGGATAACAGAGAGATCCAAGGGAGAAGAGTAAGTAGGGGTTGCTGTAGAAATATACCCAAAGCCTGGAGTGGGATAGGGTCTAACCAGATTTGAAATTCCCCTGGAGGTCAGCAGCTGGTCAAAAAGACGTACCACATCCAATTCAAAAAGGCTCCTGGTGGATCTCACTGATGCCCCTGAGGGAGAATCACGCCAATCCAAAAAAAGGGACTGCAGGCTTGTCCGGCAAACGGGTCCACAGTAGATGAGTATCAGGTCCGTGGTGTGTCACAGAACAGCACCAACTACTCCAGTTTTGCAACTGGTAACAATGGTATGGTTGGAGCAGAGAACGGGCTCAGAGCCGAAGTTAAGATAGGGGTGGATGACAAAAATGGTTCCGAGGTAGTTGTTGGAACCAATATCGGAGCAGAAATGGGCGATGTCGGTGCCAAGAAAGAAACTGATAAGCTGGTCAGTACCAAGGCAGTAGACGGTGCTGTAGTCAGTGCCGCAGTAGGCATCGATGAGACGAACTCGGTAAACTTCACTGGAGCCGAGCTCAGAACCGATGTAGTAGTAGGCACCGAGGAGGCAGAACGGTTTTCAGATGAGGCCTTGTGCTTGTGACTTTTACCTCTGTCACCGGCCAGTGAAAAGGGGTCCAATCGAGGATGTTTCTTGACCAAAGAAGGAGGGGATGAGACCTCCGTCACAAAAATAGCCTCCAAAAAAAGCGAAGCAAGCAGGCCCTTTAAAATCAGTTTGTTACGACGTTCATTCAGCGTCCGCTGACTGAAACTAGCACAAATATCACACGGGGGTTTCGCTGACAAATGCGGAACCCCCAAACAGTACACACACTCTTCATGGAGGTCACTATTCTATAGTTTACCACTGCAAGAAGAGCAGTGTTTAAACCCCGTAGTTCCCTTCTTTTCAGACATCCCAGAACACACACTCACACAAAAGGGAAAGAGTGAGGAAAGAAAGGAAATGAAGGAGAGAGAAAGTAAATACCAACAATGACAACAAGATACTAAAAGGGTAGAAAGTAGAAATACCAAGAAATTACCAACAATGGTAAGAGAGAAGTACCTGTGGGTACAGCTGAAGCAATATAGAAATCAAGAACAGATTATAAAAAGAGAAAACCTTTTTCAAAACTAGTAAATATATCTGAAAAAAGCACTTCGCTGGAGAGGTCGGTGAAATGCTGCTATATGGCTGTGTAGCAAACGAGATCGGAGGTAACTGAGCAAAGGGCATTGTGGGTAGCAGCTTAGCTAGAGAGTTTTTGGTGCACACAAGCTTGGTATAAGGCCGACTCGGTTCCGAGAGCTCAGAACCGAATTGATCAGTGATGAATAGGAAGAAGATTAAGAACTTCAGATGAACTTTTTGAAATTTATAGTGAACCCCAGGCTTGTTAGAAGGGAGACAGCAAAATGAAAATTTTGCAGCAATATCTCTGGCAATGATGCCTGAAACAGGAAGACATCCAAGTAGGGAAAAAATCTGGATCCCCTTAATCTGCAAAAAGCAATCACAGGAGGAGGCATTTGGTGAATATCCTTGGGGTAGTAGAAAGGCAAAAGAGCAAAGCAGAGAACTGAAAATGTCAGGAAGCAACACAGAAACATAAAAAACTTCCTGAGAAAGGGATGAATAGGGATATTAAGGTAAACATACCAGAGATCCAGAGACACTAGAAAAGCCTGAGAAACAGCATAGGGAACAAGAACTGAATGAGCAAAATTCAAAAAGAAGAGACCTTCAGAAAAGGTGTTTGAGTGAGAGAGGCTCCATGAAAGGTCTCAAAGTGCCCTCTTTCCTGGGAACCAAAAACATTATGGAGTAAAACCCTTTCCCCCTTTGGGAAACTAGAACTTCCAGAACAGTTCCCAGAGTCAAAAGGTCCTGAAGCACCCCTGGAAAGAGGGTCAACTGTTCCCAAGGTAGCTGAGGAATGCCCATGAAAGTGGGAAGAGATTCCAGAACATTAAATACCCTAGCAAGGGGCCTGTGCTGAGGAAGTAGCAGAAAGTCTTTGAGCCTTTTCTTAGATTCAGAATAATCTTGACTCTCCCAGTGGAAATGCTCCCTCATGGTATGCAGGGTTTCCCCAAAACAATAGTCCTCCGGAGGAGAGGCTGAAGGAATGGATTCTTCAGCATCAAAATCCTCATAGGAAAGCATGGAGTAATCCTGTTCAGAAGAGGAATCAGAGGAAAGCGAAACCTGATCAGAAGAATCATACTCTGTCTCTTGCCTAGGCCTCTTATCAGGAGGGGGATGGGAGCCCCTGATCAAAGTAATTAGGTCTTCGGTCATTTTAAGCATCCGTTTTTTTAGGTATGGAAGTCTGAGTAGGAGAATGCTGTACTTGTTTCTTTGCCTTTAGAGCTGCTTTAGTTTTTGTCTTTAAAGCTGAAGATGGCTTAATATACAGTTGTGTAGGTCTGAAGACACCCTCAGAAGCTGATGCCTGCTCAGTGGCTCTGGACCCATCTGAGGGAAAGATTTCCAAGTGTCCAATACCTTGAGTATCCAGAGACCCAGTCGGCTCCACGTGGGAGTCGGAAGCGGCCTGTGGCTCTGAGGTAGCGGGTGGCAGGGGCTGCAAAAGCGCATCACTGAGAACCGGCAACTGGCCTAGCAGAGGCTTCGTCATCGGTTTTGGACCTCAGATGCCTATCCTTTTCCTTGTCCTTGCATTTTTTGTAAACTCCGGTTGTCAGCTGGTCTGACGGCATTATATAATTAAATCTTTGGCCAAAGTAATGAAATGCAAAATCGAACCGACGCTTAACAGTGCGTTGGTTAAATCTAGCACAAAAACGACAACTAGCAACGTTGTGATCAGGGCCTAGGCAAGGAATACAGTAACAGTGAAAATCCTTATGAGGTATTTGCTTCCCACAAGAAATACAATTGTTAACTTTTTCTGACATTGGTCTGGAGCAAGAAAAAACTTTCCCCAACGAGGTACTTAGCTTTAATGAAGACTTCGGTTCTGAAATTCATTTTTGAAAATCTCAGGAGTCGGCCGACCGGCACTTGCGAACTGCTTTTGCTTCGGGCACCACGCGGCAAGAAAGACTGAAGAAAACGGCGTCGGCTGCATCTTTTATACCCCTGGCGCACTGACGTCAGGGAAGAGGCAACAGCAACCGACGCCTGACCTAGACTTTGGAATTCTGGCCGACTGAGGGTAGCCTGCCAGCAGGATAACCCAAGAGTAATGACTGCAACAGTGAAACACGATGAACATCATGAAATACCCTAGCAGACAATGGTCAGAATCTAGGAATCCCCAAGTAATCTTTAACCAGATAAGGAGGGACAGGGAAAGATGAAGTGAAAGAGCAGTGTGGCTGATAACAGGATAGTCAGACAGCACCTGGCTTGTCAGGAAAAGGAGATTTGTGTGTCACAATAGTCTTAGGTTGCTTCAGAAGGAGAAGCCCGCTTCCCACCTTGGGTAGTTTCTCTGAGAATTTAGGCACAGGATAAACAAAAACATGTTTAAGTTCCTGCAAGGCCTTGCCCTTATCCTGAACAGACTTAGAGAAATCAGCAGCAGCTTCACCAAACAAGCGTTTGTTGTCTAGAGGAGCATCCATTAACTTCCCATTAATATCATCAGGCAAAGGTCGATGCCGAAGCCAGGATTATCTCCTCAACACAGAATCAAAAGCAGGAGCTCTAGAAGTCTCTGCTGCATCATTACTACATTTAACAGAATGGTGAACCACCTGGGAAGAAGTCCCTAGCAGGGAAAGAGCAGAAGTCTTCCCTTCATAGTCAAGAAGACAGAAAATTACTTGACAGGCTTGAGAAAGAAGAGCCAACATATTGCTGGGCATAAGGGTCTGATAACAGACAGCCCTAAAAGCCAAGATACCGGTTAGACATATTTAGAGATTTATAAATCCATGTACTTTTGCTTGCTAGTCAGATGCATATACACTTTTGATGCTATAACATATGTAGGAATAATATAGTCAAGTTAGATGCATATTTATTTATTTATTTACATTTGTTGACCAGGAGAGTCCGACTGGACACAAGTGCGTTTTCAGCGGAGGCCCGGGGAGAAAAGCTCCACATTAAGTATTACTTACATTATACAGTTAAAAAAAACATAGCATTTAAAACAAGGCCATTAGTCCAGCTGAGGACGCAAGACAAGAATAAAACAGATGTAAAACAGCTGTAGAACATAGTACAATTTTAAAATATGGTGACATGTACTAAAACATGGTTACAAATTTAGTTGAGATTCATCAGTGAACAACTGATACAATCTGTTTTTGGAGGTACACAACAGCCAATAGTACTAACTTCTTGTAGCAATAACTGCTATGCTGTAGGTAGCTGGGAACATGAGTAGCCAAGCTTGCCAAGAGTAGGCTGTTGATAGGGGGCCGAGAGAGGCAGTGGGTGGGTGGAGTGGATGGAATTGCGGGGGGGGGGTTGCAAGGGCATATCTGGTAAGTTTTTAAGTGTGATTTTAGTAAGGATTTGAAGTGGGTGCAAGAAGTTACAGAAGTAACCGAGGATGGGAGGGAGTTCCAGAATTTGGCTATAGTACAGGAGAATAATGCTTCTCCAGCAGAGTTACTGGCTCTTGTGACCTGTAGGAGGTTTTTGTGGCTGGATCTTAGTGGTCTTGTGGTTATGTAGGGTTGGAGTAGATTCTGGAGAGATGGGACTTTTAGTGGTTAGTTTATTAGTTTGTGGGCGAGTGCGAGTTGGTACCATTGAAGGAGGTGGGGGAGCGCTAGCCAGCCCAGTTCTGCTAGCGAGAGACAGTGGTGAGTATGATAGGAAGCCCCTGTGGCGAATTTGGCGATTTTGTTGTAGCAGGCTTCGAGCTTATTTAGGCCGCATTGCTTAAGGTTAGTAAATATTGGAGAGGCATAGAGTAGGGTAGAGAGATGATGAGAATTTGCTACCGAAATTTTAGCTGCTTTGGTAAGTAGTTGCTGATTTCTATATAATGCTCCTAGTTTTTTGTGCACTTTTTTAATGGTCATGGAAATATGAATGTCAAAGTTCAGTTTACTGTCTATTTCTACTCCTAGTAATTTGGTGTGTTCTGTAGGATGGAAGGTGGTGGTGTCTTTTGCTGTGATGTTAAAGTGAGAGCTGTCTAGGGTAAGTTTGGTGGGTTGGAAGATTAGTAGTTTTGTTTGGATTCAGTATTAGTTGGGCATTGGATAACCAAGTTTCAATACAAGAAAATGCTTCCTGTGTGACTTTTTGCAGTTCAGGTAGGGAGTGGGCTGTGCAGATGATGGTCGAGTCATCTGCATATTGTATGAGTGTGCCATGTGTTGTGGCTGGGGCTAGATTATTGGTGAAAATAGAGAAGAGTAGGGGTCCCAGGATGGACCCTTGGGGAACTCCTATGGAGACTGGTAGTTGGGGGAATAGGTAGTCCTGCCAAACAACTGCTTGTTGGCAGTCAGATAGGTAACTCTGAAACCAGATGATGACTGGTTGACAGAAGGATAGGTTATTGAGAAGAGGGATGAGCTGTTTGTAAGGGACCATGTTGAAAGCTTTAGAGAGGTCTAGGAAGGTAGCTGAGGAGTGATAACCTGCATTTTATTGTGTAGGATAGTGTTAGAGAGTAGGGCGGTGGTGGTGCTATGGTTAGGTCAGAATCTGTGTTGTGTGTTGGAGAGGAGGTTGTTAGCAAGGAGGTAATCTGAGACTTGAGAATGAATGCATTTCTCTAGTATTTTGGAGAGTGGCGCGAGAATAGCTATGGGGTGATAATTGGTTAGATCTGTGGAGGGGCCTCCTTTGTGTAGGAGAATTATGTGTAAGACTTTCCATAGTGTGGGAAGATGACTTTCTGATGGAGATCTGTTAACCAAGAGTGATACCGGGTAGGCCAGAGCGTCAGCTGCAAGTTGAAGGTATTCACTTGGGAGGTTGTCTGCTGCTAATCTGGTGGTTTTAAGTTTAGTTAATAGTTGTTTTATTTTGGAGGTAGAAACAGGAGAGAAAGAGAAGCTAGTGGGGAGACGGTCAGTGGAGGGGTTGTGTTGTCTAGCTAGTGATAGTACGGTTTGTGTGAAGTGATTGTTGAAAGAGGTAGCAATATTTTCGGAGGAGTGAGTTAAGTTAGGAGTGGGTGTACTTACTTTACCTGGGTGGAGGATGGAGTTTGAGGACCAGAATTGTTTGGGGTTATGTTGGGAAGAGGTAAGGGCAGACTGGTATATTGGATTTTGTCCTGTTTTATAAGCTTTTTGGTTCTATTGCATAGTTCTAGGAATGTTTGCCTAGTAGAGGGGTTTTTGGTTTTGTGCCGGTTGTCCCAGGCTTTATCCCGGTTTTTCATTTCAGACTTAGTGTTTTTTTGTAGTCATGGGGATGGTTGGGCTCTAGTTTGGGAACGTCTTATGGGGGCATGGTAATTAAGGATGCTTAGGAATGTTTTATTAAAGTAGTCAACTGCGTCATCTAGTCTGAGTTAGAGGTTGCCAATTACAGTCTTTTAGGGATGAGCTGAATGAGAGAGGGTTGAAGTTAGTTTTTTTGCATATTTGATGGTAGAAGATGGGTTTCGCTTTATAAAGGTGTTTTCTTAGTAGGAAGGTTGAGGAGTGACTGAGGCTGTCAGATAGACCGCCTACAATATACGACTGGGGGATCTTATTGACTAGTATCCAATCAAGGGTAGTGTGTTTGTTGAAGTTTTTATTTGTCCTAGTAGGTGACTGGACTAGTTGGGTGAAGCCATGAAAGTTTAACATGATGGGTTGGGTGGTTGCTAGAACAGGATTGCCAGTCAGTGTTGAAGTCTCCTACAATTAAAGTTTCTTGGGGTAGGTGGTGGGTAGTCCAGCTGAGGAGGTTTTCAAGTAGAGGGATGTTTTGGCCAGCTGGGAAGTAGCAACCTATTATGTTTAGGGTTTTATTTTGGTTTATTTTAAGGTTGGTATATATTATTTCTTCCTTACCTATTTGGGGAGCTGCTAACTAAGATTTGGATGTCTAGATGTTGTGCATGTGTGTGGATGTCTAGATGCATACATTTTTATTTGTAAATGTAACAGGTTTTGGTACAGCTTGAGAAAAAGGCTGATACGGATAACTCCTAAGTGGCATTTACTTGTGTGTAACAAGCTTTAATGGAAAAAAACTTAAGGACCCAGGTGCAAGAATTAACAGACTTTTTAAACTGTTACATAATTTACCTTGAAACAAAACAAAAAGGAGCTGATTAGCAGACTGCATGACATCAAGTTAGGGGAGTATTAAAAGACTGATTTTATACAAAACATTTTTAAACAGGAAAGACTCCATAAATGTATGACATCAGAAAATACCAAACTAATGACGTTGGGAGTTTTTAAAAGACTGCTTTTATAAGAATGCATATATGTGTGATTGGATCTAATTGTTGTTAGATCTGAGCACTGGAGATTTTATGTGTTGTTCAAAGAACAAATTTGAAGACATTAAAGCTGTAAATTGTACAGTATTGTACGTGTCATCTGTTATACAGACAAGTTATCTTAGTATTTCTGCACAAAAAAGATAATATGCTGCTGAGAAGGTTAATAATAGTCTGCAAAGTTTATGTGCACTAACCAGACCTTGTTTTTTTTACAAGGCACTAAATCGGCAGCAAATCGGACTTTGGTTTCAGCATGCAAAAGCTGCTCTGCATTTATTTCTACTAGGCACCAACACAGAAGCTGCAATCGGCAGTATCAGTAAGTAAAACAAGACTGGCATCATTCATTTTAAATAACTTTTCAGCACCAGAGGTATAAATCTTACCTAGTCTTTCTATAGTTCTACTGTCTTTATCAGAAGGAAGTAGCTTAGAAGATGCCAAAGATATCACAGACAGGTCAGCAGAAGGACACCCATAGAGAAATTTGCAGTCCTTGAGCATCCTATAAAATTTATCAGGTTTCCTGGGCAGGAGGCTGTGAATCTGGGACTATAGACATTTTCTTTAAAACCGCTTCTGCCTTAATACCAAACAAAGAATCATGCCGTAAAGGTGCATCTAGCAATTTAGCTTTAACATGATCAGGCAATTTTGTTCCTTTAACCAGGCGTGCCTTCTAATCATAGATCCAGTAACTGTGGCCCTGCAGGAGGCCTCTAAGGAATCAAAACCACATTGCAAAGTATGCTTTCCAACTTGTTCAGCTGCATGCAATAATTCCTGCAATTCTTTATTTTCTGCACATTCTGAAATCAACATAATTTTCAGTTTCAGCAATCCCATAACATGTTGTTGGTACTTAAGTATATAAAATTGACAGTTGTGAACTGCTTCCGTTTCAGGCACCGTGCGGCAAGAAACACTGATGTAATGGCGTTGGCTGCATGTTTTATACCCCTGACGACCTGACGTCATGGAAGAAGGGACAGCAACCGATGCAGGACCCAAGACTTGGTTAATCAGGCCGACTGAGGGTAACCTGCCAGCAGATTACCCAAATGTAATGACTGCAACAGTGAAACACGAAGAACATCAGAGCTGATCAGATTTATGAAAATCTTGGTCTTATCCAAACAAAATCCGAGTTGTCTATGCACATCCAATGTGTACAGTACCTCCTCACTAGCAGACTACTGAGAAGGGAAAAAATTGGGCAAATGAATAGGCTGATGAAGAGACAAGTCATTCACCATCTTGGGCATAAAAAAAGGATTAGTATGAAGGGACACGCTGCCCTTATGGAACACTAAAAAGGGAGGGCAAGCCAAGCCATAAGGCCTTGTAGCTCAGACATGGGTCTGGCAGAAGTAAGAGCTAACAAAAGTACACCAATAACAATGCTGTAAGGAAGCTGAAGCAGCAGGCTCAAAAGGGGCCTGGGTCAAATTTTCTAAAGATCCATAGATAAAGCAGCCCCTGCAAGTACAGCAACTGCATGGCTCCAAAAAGACCTTATAGCAGCACAAAACATTGACAGCCAGCAGACTAGCATAAAGAATTTATTAGCTTAAGAGCAAAATAAAAAAGAGCCTTCTTCAGTGCACTGAAAAAGGCTTTGTAATTTTTACAGCCGAAACTGGTCCGTTTTTTCCCTTTTTTATTATGCTTTTGAGCTAATAAAGTCTGTTGGCTCTCAACGTTTTGTACTCAAATTTTCTACAACAAAATTTAGATCCCAGTGAGGAGGAAGAGACTTCCCCGGAGGTCTAATATGGTAGACACCTTTAAGAAAGTGTTTAGCTTCAAATCTAGAAGCTAAAGGAGGTAATAAAGGCAGACAAGCAGAGAAAGCTGACAAGTGACCCTTACAAAAGAATAAGCCAACCCAGCATTTGGGCAGTTCACACAAGTAAGAGAGAACCAAAGGAAAATACACAAACTGGATACAGGTTACAAGAAAGACACCAAACATAAAACCTCTTCCATTTGGACAAGTAGGATTTCCTAGTAGTGGGTTTCCTGGCCTCTTACAGGATTCTATGTGGAATCAAAATCCTATCACCCACAGTGTCAGCTGAAGAGTGAACAGGTGGGGATGGAATACGATATCCCTTGTTTTGTGTGAGCTGGTCCATCCAGTGAGGTAACTTGTGATGACTGCCCTTGGCTAAATGCAGAAGAGGGAACCAATACTGTCTTGACCAAAAGGGAGTCACCAACAAGATTTTGGGAGCATCTTGTATTTTGATCAGGACTTTCAGAATGAGGGGAAGGGGAGAAAAGGGATAAACAATCATCCTCTTCAAAGAAAAAGAGAGGGTGTCTACCTTCTAGACTAGAGGACCTGGGACTCTGGCACAAGGGAGAGGAAGTTGTCTGTACAGAAGGGAAACAAACAGATCCATTTCAGGAGTACCCCACAGGTGGCAATGTCGAGAAACACATCCATGTGAAAGATCCATTCGTGGGATTGAGTTATGGGCCTGCTTATAGAGTATGCCACAATGTTTTGACCTGAGGGAATGCAAAGTGCCTGAAGTGTCATTTGATACTGGATAGCTAGTTCCTCCACTAGGACTGCCAACCGGCAAAGAAGACAAAACTTGTCCTCCTCTGTTTGTTGACATACCACATCACTGTGGTATTGTCTGTACACACCTTGAGAGGTCCTTGGATGAAAAGCCTGAAGTGTCAGCAGAAGACCTCTCATTTCTTTGACGTTGATGTGTTCTTTTTTGTTGCTGAGGTGAACAGACTCCCTGCACGTTTAGGAAACCTAAGGTTCCTCCCCATCCCACATCTGAAGAGTCTGTGATCAGCTCCTGAGAGGAAAGAGATGACTGAAAAGGGAGCCCTGGATTGAGAGTTAACTGCTGAATCCACCACTTAAGTTCCAGCTTGAGGCATGTAGGATGACAATGCTGATACCAAATTAACTTTAGAAACCACTGAAGTTTGCTCATGTGGAACTTGGAAAATGGGAGCATAGAAATGGTTGGAGGCTATAAACCCCAGAGCTCTCAGAAATTCCCTGGCTGTTACTGAAGCCAGAGAAAGAAAGGATTGAAAGCAAGAAGTGAGAGTTAGGACCTTGGGAGTAGGCAGGGATGCCAGCATTGGAGCAGGCTGGATCCTACACCCCGAAAAGACGTGATCTTGTGAAAGAGTCAGAAAAAAAAAGTTATGTCTTACCATAACGTTCCATCGGAGTTGTTGATCGTCTTCCAATCATCACTGATGGGTTCGGTTCCGAGCCCTCGGAACTGAGTTGGCCTTATACCAAGCTTGCGTGCACCAAAAACTCTTGAGCTAAGCTGCTACCCACAATGCTCTTTGCTCAGTTACCTCAGATCGAGTTTGCATGCAACATACAGAAGAAGAAAAAGTCAGAGGCAATCTCTGCGCAGAAACCCTTATACACCACAAAGACCTAGAAGATCCGCCAGGAACCTTAGGAGGGGGTTGGTAAGAGGATGTGATGACTGGAAGAAGATCAATAACTCGGATGAAACGTTATGGTAAAACATAACTTCTTTATCTGAAGTTGTTAATCTTCTTCCTATTCATCACTGATGGGACCGAGACCCAGCTACTTGGAGAACATGGGTGGCCCTTATGGAAGAACATTCCTGAGAACCATTGAGCCAAAGGCCGCTCTTCCCCTGGAGATCAGATCCCATTTGTAATGCTTGATAAAGGTGTGAGGCTTAGCCCAAATGGCAGCTGCACAAATGTCATCCATGGAGGCCCTAGAGTGGAAGGCAATAGCCCTAGTTGAGTGAGCTTTGATATGGTCAGGCTTCGATCCCTCCATAAGTGAATATATGTGAAGGCAATGCAATCCCTGAGCCATTTAGACAAAGCAACTTTTGATACTGCACCTCCCATTCTAGGGCCTGCAAAGGAAATGAAAAGCTGGTCTGACTTGCGAAAGGATTTAGTTCTGTCCAGATAGAAACATAACTGTCTATGAACATCCAAGAAATGTAGGCAGTATTCTCCCTTGTTAGTGTAATTTGGGAAAAACACAGGGAGCTCAATGGACTGGTTAATCGAAAAATCAGAAACCACCTTTGGGAGAAAGGATGAGTTAGTACGAAGTGATACTCTGTCCTTATGAAAGATCAGATAAGGGCTCTTTATACATAATGCTTGTAATTCAGAAATTCTTCAGGCTGAAGTTATAGCCACCAGGAATAAGGATTTAGATGACAAGAATTTTAGATCACATATCGCAGCCGGCTCAAACTGGGGTGGAGACAGAGCCTGCAGAACTCAGGACAGATTCCATGCCTCCACTGGCTGTCTGATGGGAGGCCTGCTGTGATACCCTTGAGGAAGGTCTTGCAAATGCGAGAGGAGATAAGTGGCACTCCTTCAGACCAGTTATGGAAGTTGGAAACAGCTGCTAGATGGACTTGAACGGTGGAAGCAGAGGCCCCTTTGTCGAACAGTCCAGCCAGATAATAAAGAATAGTGGCTACGGGGGCTGAGAACGGGTCTAGCTTCTGATTACGTGACCAAATAGAGAATATTTTCCATTTATCCCTGTAAAGTTTCCTGGTGGATGGTTTATGAGAGGCCAAGATAATATCACGGACGGGTGAAGAGAGGGTTTCCTGCCTGGCAACTAACGGAAGTGGAGAAACCAAGCTGTCAGCTTGAGAGTAGACAGATTTGGGGGAAGTTAGCCCTTGTGGGTGAGATATGAGGTCCTGATGAGTGTCTAGGATCCAAGGAGATTGTAACAGATGAGGTCGAAGGAAGGGAAACCACACTTGATGAGGCCAGAACGGGGCAATGAGGAACACTTTGCTTCTCAACTGAATAGCTTTCCGCAGAACAAGGGGAATCAAAGGAACCAGAGGATAAGCATAAAGGAGATTCGTGGGCCAATCGTGGATTAGAGCGTCTCTCGGTGACTCCCCGAGAGAGGGAAAGAGGGCAAAGTAGCTGCTGCATTTTGTGTTTGAAAGAGAGGCGAAAAGGTTGCAGCATGGTTGGCCCCAACAGTTAAAAATTTCCACCGCCACACTCTGGTTGAGAGACCACTTGTGAGGATGAAGAATGCATCTGTTCAGTCTGTCTGCAATCACGCTGGAGCTCCCCGGGATATGTGTTGCGATCAGAAAGCAGTTGGAAGGTATTGTCCACTGCCAGATTCTCATGGCTTCGCGACATAGGGGGTAAGATTTGGTCCCTCCTTGTTTGTTTATGTACCAGACCACGGACATGTTGTCCGACTGGACAGCAATTGTTCCAGATGGAAGGAGCGGATGAAAAGCTTGCAACGCCAATAGCACCGCTCTTAACTCTAGGACATTGATATGCAAAATGGCCTCTACATTGCACCACGTGCCTTGGACTGACTTTCCCCGGAAGTGTCTCCCCCCCCCACCTCAGCAGGGAAGCATCCGTAGTCACCGTGGCCCTGGGCTGTGCTGGAAGGGACGACACCAAATATTTTCATCTGTACTCATCCACCAGAGGAGATCATTTGCAAATGTTGGTGATGAGAATGTGTGAGCTCAGGGGGTGAGGATCGAGTATCCACTGGGCCTGAAGGAGCCACTGTAGTAATCTCATGTGTAGTCTGACTAAGGGGACTACGGGGATGGCTGCAGCCATAGATCCCAAGGCTTGAAGGATTTCCCTTGCAGACACCTTCCTTCGACAGAGTATCACCTGAACTTGTGCCCTTAGTCTCTGAAGCCTGTGGAGAGGAAGTGAGATCAGGCTTGACTGGGTGTTGAATATTGCCCCTCTGAATTCCAGTTCTTGTGATGGTTGAAGGTTCGATTCCTAATGACTCCGATAGAGCCAGTGTGTAGCGGAGGGCCATGACCAGAAGATGCTTGGTGGGGGCGGAGAAGAGCCAATCTTCTAGGTATGGAAACACCTAGAATCCCTGAAGTCTCAGGTGAGCTGCTACCACTGCAAGACATTTCGTGAACACTCTGGGGGCCGTCGAGAGACCAAAAGGCAGGGCTCTGAATTGGCAGTGATTGGCTCCCAACTGGAAACGAAGGAGGCTCCTGGAGCACTTGTCTATCTTGATATGGTAATACGCATCCCGGAGATCTAATGAGCACATCCACACACCCTCCCGCAGAAAGGGGAGGATGGATAGTATCGTGACCATGCGGAACTTGGTCTGAACTACTGACTTGTTCAGTTGGCCGAGATCCTGAATGGGCCTCCAGTGCCCCATTTTCTTTGGTAATAAAAAGAATCTTGAGTAGAACCATGATTCGCATCGATCTGGGGGGACCTGTTGGATGGCTCGTTTTTGACATAGCTTTCGTATTTCGGAAGCTGCCTCCTCCCTTCGACTGGGTGGAACATCACGAAGGGATTTTGGAGGTCTTGGATAAGTTATTAGGGGAATATGGTAGCCTCTGGTAATGATTCTCTGCACCCACTGATCATCATTCATGATGGACAGCCAGGCAGCTTGGTGCAGATAAAAACGCATCCAGACTGCTTCCAGAGGAAAGCAATCGGGCAGCACCTCAGGAGAGCTGATATGATCTACCTGAGAAGGAATCTCTGGAGCCCTGGTTCCGGGGACCCCCTCTGCCCTGAAAGGGACATCTTCCATTATTGGAACCCCCCCTCTGCCTCTGGAGGAGTCCTCACCACGTGCGTCTTAGAAAGAACCTTGAGACTTCTTGTGCCACATCTTTCTGCTCCTCTGATTCCTGGAGAAAGAACGCTGGCAGACAAGGTCTTCGCATCTTGTTCGCACCTGGCTAATGTATCCTTGACCTTAGCACAGAACAGAGCAGATGGCTTGACAGGGCATTTAGAAAGGAAGAATGGAGTCCATGAGGTCGCAAATGCGCATCCAGGCGTGGCGTCTCATGACTACTCCTGCACCTGCAGCTCTAGCTGCTCTTTCGGTTGCTTGTGACAGCAACCTCATTGATGAATTAGATATAGATTCTAGTGTGGCAAGTTGGGAAGTAACTTTATCACGTGCTCCATCCAATACTAGGCCCGCGAGAGAGTTCAGAGATAAGATCTCTCTGGAGTCTTGTAAAATGTGCCAGAAAGTTCAGAGACCTAACTGTGAAGGTCACTGATGCAAAGACTCACTTCCCTAACCTGTCCACTGCCCAGGACTCTCTGTTGGGTGGGTGAACAGCAGGATTATCTTCTGCAAGGTCTTTTTTCGTGGCTGCCATCACCATAGCATCCACTGGCAAACCTCTGGACCAATGGGGTCGATTCTCTGGAGGGGAGAGTACTTTGTCTGATCTCCTGGGGATGGCCTTAACGGAGTCAGGGTTCTTCCAAGCCCACTGCACGATGAGTTTAACCAGCTCATCGGCAGGGGGGGGTCACCCAAGAAGTAGAGGGCCGAGAGGGAAAGGCCTGCAGGAATACAGATTCCTGCGAGGAAGGGTTGGAGGACTTCGTCACCCCTCCGTTTCAAGATTTCCATGTCTCCAAAGGAGACATCATCAGGAGGTGACTGTGGGGACCCTTCCCCTTCATCGTAGTCCACATCTTCTGTGAGGGACTCCTCTAGGGAGTCCCTGTGTTTCCTCTTACACACCCATTTCCGAGGGGGTTCTTCGCTGGGAGCATCCGAAGAAGACTCAAAGGGAAATGCCCTGGGCAGGGGTTTCCTGGGCCTTGTGCTCTCGGAGTCCTGGGGGGGGGTGGCCTTTGACAGCTGCAGCTCAGAAGGAACTGGGAGAATAACCAATGGAGGAGGACTGCTAGCAGCAAGCGCCCTCTCCATCACCCAAAAAGCGGGCCCACCCGAAGAGGAGTGGGAGCCCGGAACCTAAGACGACAAAATCAGAACCGGGGTCCACCCCCGGGGATGGAGCTTCAAGCAGACTCGGAGCGGTAGTCAACCTCAGATCCGAAGTTGGGACCGACAAAACCGAGACCGAACTGGAAGTTCCACCCCCCCCCCCAAGCATGAGATTGAGGAAGGGTCAGTTCTGACGGAACCGACACCCAAAGGGGTCACGGGGCCTCAGACAGAGTAGTTATCGGCACCAAGGAAGGGTTGGATAACGGAGAGATCCAAGGGAGAAGAGTAAGTAGGGGTTGCTGTAGAAATATACCCAAAGCCTGGAGTGGGATAGGGTCTAGCCAGATTTGAAATTCCCCTAGAGGTCAGCAGCTGGTCAAAAAGACGCACCACATCCAATTCAGAAAGGCTCCTGGTGGATCTCACCGACGCCCCTGAGGGAGAATCAGGCCAATCCAAAAAAAGGGACTGCAGGCTTGTCCAGCAAACGGGTCCACAGTAGATGAGTATCAGGTCCATGGTGTGTCACAGAACAGCACAGACTATTCCAGTTTTGCAACTGGTAACAATGGTATGGTTGGAGCAGAGAACGGGCTCAGAGCCGAAGTTAAGATAGGGGTGGATGACAAAAATGGTTCAGAGGTAGTTGTTGGAACCAATATCGGAGCAGAAAAGGGCGATGTCGGTGCCAAGAAAGAAACTGATAAGCTGGTCAGTACCAAGGCAGTAGACAGTGCTGTAGTCAGTGCCGCAGTAGGCATCAATGAGGCGAACTCAGTAAACTTCACTGGAGCCGAGCTCAGAACCGATGTAGTAGTAGGCACCGAGGAGGCAGAACGGTGTTCAGATGAGGACTTATGGGCCTTGTGCCTTTTACCTCTGTCACCGGCCAGTGAAAAGGGGTCCAATCGAGGACGTTTCTTGTCCAAAGAAGGAGAGGATGAGACCTCCGTCGCAAAAATAGCCTCCGAAAAAGGCGAAGCAAGCAGGCCCTTTAAAATCAGTTTGTTAAGACTTTCATTCAGCGTCCGCTTACTGAAACTAGCACAAATAATCACACGGGGGTTTCGCTGACAAATGCGGAACCCCCAAACAGTACACACACTCTTCATGGAGGTCACTATTCGATAGTTTACCACTGTAAGAAGAGCAGTGTTTAAACCCCGTAGTTCCCTTCTTTTCAGACATCCCAGAACACACACACACACAAAAGGGAAAGAGTGAGGAAAGAAAGGAAATGAAGGAGAGAGAAAGTAAATACCAACAATGGTAACAAGATACCACAAGGGTAGAAAGTAGAAATACCAAGAAATTACCAACAATGGTAAGAGAGAAGTACCTGTGGGTACAGCTGAAGCAATATAGAAATCAAGAACAGATTATAAAAAGAGAAAAACTTTTTCAAAACTAGTAAATATATCTGAAAAAAACACTTCGCTGGAGAGCTGCTATATGGCTGCTATATGGCTGCGCAGCAAACGAGATCGGAGGTAACTGAGCAAAGGGCACTGTGGGTAGCAGCTTAGCCAGACAGTTTTTGGTGCAGGCAAGCTTGGTATAAGGCCAACTCTGTTCCGAGGGCTCAGAACCAAATCCATCAGTGATGAATAGGAAGAAGATTAAGAACTTCAGATAAACTTTTTGAAATTTATAGTGAACCCCAGGCTTTGTAGAAGGGAGACAACAAAATGAAAATTTTGCAGCAATATCTCTGGCAATGATGCCTGAAACAGGAGGACATCAAGTAGGGAAAAATCTGGATCCCCTTAACCTGCAAAAAGCAATCACAGGAGGAGGCATTTGGTGAATATCCTTGGGGTAGTAGAAAGGCAAAAGAGCAAAGCAGAGAACTGAAAATGTCAGGAAGCAACACAGAAACATAAAAAACTTCCTGAGAAAGGGATGAATAGGGATATTAAGGTAAACATACCAGAGATCCAGAGACACTAGAAAAGCCTGAGAAGCAGCATAGGGAACAAGAACTGAATGAGCAAAATTCAAAAAGAAGAGACCTTCAGAAAAGGTGTTTGAGTGAGAGAGGCTCCATGAAAGGTCTCAAAGTGCCCTCTTTCCTGGGAACCAAAAACATTATGGATTAAAACCCTTTCCCCCTTTGGGAAACTGAAACTTCCAGAACAGTTCCCAGAGTCAAAAGGTCCTGAAGCACCCCTGGAAAGAGGGTCAACTGTTCCCGAAGTAGCTGAGGAATGCCCATAAAAGTGGGAAGATATTCCAGAACATGAAATACCCTAGCAAGGGGCCTGTGCAGAGGAAGTAGCAGAAAGTCTCTGAGCCTTTTCTTAGATTCAGAATAATCTTGACTCTCCCAGTGGAAATGCTCCCTCATGGTATGCAGGGTTTCCCCAATAGAATAGTCCTCCGGAGGAGAGGCTGAAGGAATGGATTCTTCAGCATCAGAATCCTCATAGGAAAGCATGGAGTAATCCTGTTCAGAATCCTCATAGGAAAGCATGGAGTAATCCTGTTCAGAAGAGGAATCAGAGGAAATCGAAACCTGATCAGAAGAATCATACTTTGTCTCTTGCCTAGGCCTCATATCAGGAGGGGGATGGGAGCCCCTGATCAAAGTAATTAGGTCTTCGGCCATTTTAAGCATCCGTTTTTTAGGCATGGAAGTAGGAGAATGCTGTACTTGTTTCTTTGCCTTTAGAGCTGCTTTAATTTTTGTCTTTCAAGCTGAAGATGGCTTAATATATGGTTGTGTAGGTCTGAAGACACCCTCAAAAGCTGATGCCTGCTCAGCGGCTCTGGACCCATCTGAGGGAATGATTTCCGAGTGTCCAATACCTTGAGTATCCAGAGGCCCAGTCGGCTCCACGTGGGAGTCGGAAGCGGCCTGTGGCTCTGAGGTAGCGGGCGCCAGGGGCTGCAAAAGCGCATCACTGAGAACCAGCGACTGGCCTAGCAGAGGCTTCGTCATCGGTTTTGGACCTCCGATGCCTATCCTTTTCCTTGTCCTTGCGTTTTTTGTAAACTCCGGTTGGCAGCTGGTCCGACGGCATTATATAATTAAATCTTTGGCCAAAGTAATGAAATGCAAAATCGAACCGATGCTTAATAGTGCGTTGGTTAAATCTAGCACAAAAAAGTACAGTTTTGTACCTACCATAAATGTAGATGTTCGAAGATCCACATTGCTGCAGTCCTTACATATGGGTAGTCCGCTGTCCTCGGTCGGCCCGAATACCAAAGTATTAGGCTGATGTCGGTCAAGGCGCTTAAAACTGACATCAGGACGTCAGGGTATAAAAGCGCATGACCGACGTCATATCCTCAGTCTTTTCTTGCCCCAGATGTCAGAAGGCCCTAAAAAGAAAGGCCAAAGCCAAAAAACAGCAAAGAACAACCAACCACCCCTGCACTAACCATATTTACAATAATTACAACCCAAACCACACAACCACCTCAAACTACAGAGGGGAAGGAGGGAGGGAAAATTGGACTGCAGCAATGTGGATCTTCGAACATCTACATTTATGGTAGGTACAAAACTGTACTATGTTCTTCATCTCACATTGCTGCAGTCCTTACATATGGGTAGAATCCCAAAGCAGAGGTAAGGGAGGATGGCAAAACTATAAAGCATTAGGAGCTGCCAAAATGCCCTGTAAAATTGCAGTGGCAAATCCAGCCCTAGATTTAGAGTAAAGTGGAAGGTGGTAATGCTTAGAGAAAGTATGCACTGAACTCCAAGTAGCTGCCTCCAAAATATCTTTAGTAGCCACCCCCCTTAAAAAAGCTGTAGAAGTGGCAGTAGCCCTAGTGGAATGAGGCCTAATCCCAGCTGGAATCTCCTTACCATGATGGGAATAACAGAAAGCAATACAAAACCCATCCACTTAGAAATAGTTTGTTTTGAAACAGGTTTGCCCTGAGAACCCAAAGCAAATGAAACAAATAACTGCTGAGACTGCCTGAACCCTTTAGTTCTGCTCAAATAATATCGCAACTGTCTGTGTATATCCAAAGTGTGCAAAATCTGTTCCCCTTTATTTTGGGGGTTTGCATAAAAAGTAGGCAAATGAATAGTTTGGTTTAAAGCCACACTAGAAACCACTTTAGGCATAAAGGAAGGATTAGTACGCAAAGATACCCTATCCTTGTGGAAAATTAAGAAAGGCTCAACCGCCATAAGGGCCTGTAATTCAGAAACCCTTCTCGCAGAGGTAATGGCCAACAAAAAAGCAGTCTTCCATGATAAATATTTCAACTCGGCAGAAGCTGCAGGCTCAAAAGGTTGTAGAGTGAGTTTCTCCAACACAAAATTGAGATCCCAAGCAGGAGTAGGAGCTCTACGTGGGGGTCTTATATTCTTTGCCCCTCTAAGGAATTGCTTAAACAAAGGATGAGAAAATAATGGTGGGTCACAGTCATAGTGAGCAGAAATTGCTGCAGCATGAACCTTTATAGAGAAGGACAAACCTTTGTCCAATAACTCAGTAAGGTATTGAAGAGCAACACTTAAATTAGGTTTAGAAACATCAAAGGCCTTTGCTGTACTCCAAATTAAAAATCTCCTCCATTTATCTGCGTAAACTTTCCTTGTACTAGGCCTTCTGGCCTCCAAAATAACATTCAAAACTTGTTGTGGAAGCTGAGACCCTTCAGGGTTTAAAACTGAATATGCCAGGCTGTTAGATGCAGAGACTGAAGTTTGACATTGAGTAGGTGGCTGTTCTCCTGAGACAGCAGGTGTGGAATCGAAGGCAAAGGCCATGGAGGCTCCCGTACCAGACTTCTCAGTAATGGGTACCAGTGCTGTCGAGGCCAATCCGGAGCTATTAAAATCATGGTTGGCTTGTCCTGTCTGACCTTCAGGAGTACCTTTGGGAGGAGAGGCAGTGGTGGAAAGGCATACACGTGAAGATTGCTCCAATTGAATGAGAGAGCATCCACTTTCCAAGCTGTGGGATGAAACCGTTTTGTGCAAAACTTTGGCAACTGGTAATTTAGTGGAGAAGCGAACAGATCTATGTCTGGAGTTCCCCATAACACTGTCAATTTTGAAATACATGAGGATCCAATTTCCACTCGTGGGGATCCATGATTTGTCTGCTCAACACATCTGCTAAGGAGTTCTGTGCTCCTGGCAGAAACCTTGCCTGAAGATGTAGCTGCAAACTGAGAGCAGTCTCCCACAAAATCATTGCTTGTCTGCATAGAGGGTAAGAATGAGTCCCCCCCTGCTTGTTGATGTACCACATGACAGTTGTGTTGTCTGTTTGAATCAACACCTGCCCTGGAAGAAGTAAATCCTTGAAAGTTATCAATGCAAATTGGACTGCTAACATCTCCTTCAAGTTGATATGTAAATGTTGAAGTCTGGCAGGCCACGTGTCTTGTACCCATTTTCCATTTAGATGAGCTCCCCAAGCTTTGTCCGAGGCATCTGTCGTTAGAATCTGACTCGCCTCTGGTTGGGTCACAGAGAGTCCCTTGTTTAGGTGACATTCCTGAGCCCACCACAAAAATTCCTTTTGAATGCAAGGTATTATCTGAATGACAGTGTCCATATCTTGGCAGAATTGCGTCCATACATTTTTGAGATACCATTGTAGCTTCCTCATATGCAGTTTGGCATTGGGAAGTACCAGAATACAAGATGCCATGAACCCCAAGGCTTGAAGGACTGTCCTTGCAGTCAGCCTGGACTGACGAGACAATTGATGGAAATAAAGAGAAAGATTCTTTTGTTTGTCCGGGGTCAAAAAGGCCATCTGGGATGCTGTATTCAGTCTCACACCCAGAAAGCACATGTCCTGAGAGGGTACTAGACTAGACTTTATTTCGTTCACAGAATACCCTAGGCATCTTAACACTGCCATCACAAACTCTAAATGATGAAGAAGTTCGTCCTTTCCTTGAGCCAGAATCAGGCAATCGTCCAAATAAGGATAGATTTGTATTCCTCTTAGCCTGAAGAAAGCTATTACTGGAGCCAGAACCTTTGTGAACACTCTGGGCGCAGTAGATAAGCCAAAGGGCAATGCAGAGAACTGATAATGAAAAGTCCCAGCCCGAAAACGCAGATACTTCCTGCAACTGGGCCTGATAGGAACATGAAGGTAAGCCTCCTTGAGATCCAGAGTCACCATCCAGAGATCTTTGCCCAGCAGAGGTAAAAGCTGTTGTAACGTCAACATTTTGAACTTGGGAATGTCCAGATATGTGTTGAGGATAGATAAATCCAAAATTGGTCTCCACGAGTTCCCTTTCTTTGGTACTAGAAACAGGCGAGAATAAAATCCTAGGCCCACTTCTGGCAGAGGGACCGGTTGTATAGCTCCTATTTGAATTAGTAGAGAAATCTGTTTGTGAGCCTCTAGTCTTTGCTGAGGAGGAACGTCTGGCATGCCTTTGAAAGGAGGCAAGGTATGGAAATAAAACTTGTAACCTTGGTGTATGATATCCAACACCCATTTGTCCTGGGTAATTAAAATCCAATTTTCCTTGAAGAATGCCAACCGTCCTCCCAAAGGTGCTGCCAGGCAAGAAGGATCTGGCAGCTGAAACAGTAGGTCATTGGGCCTGTTTACGAAAGGACTGGCCCCTGCCCTCACTCGAAGATTGTGCAGGTGAACTCCATGTTCTAGGTCTGAAGGAACTCTGAGCTCTGCCCCTACCACGTCTATATCTACCCCTAGACTGAGAATCAGAAGAAGGATACGTCCACCCCTTAGCAGGCCAATTTCTACTAAACTTCGGAGGCTGAACTTGCAAAAAATCTTTAACAGTCTGCATAGACTTAGCCTTGTCCTCCATTTTCTTCAAGACTGACTCCACAGGTGGACCAAACAACACTTCAGACTGCAAAGGAGCATCCAAAATCCTTGTCTTAACATGGTCAGATAAATTCTGATCCTTAAGCCAGGCGTGCCTCCGAAGAACTGAACCAGTGGCAGCCACCCTAGAAGAGGCCTGCAAAGCATCAAAACCACACTGTAAAGAATGCTTACCCACCTGTTCAGAGACATGCACCAAATCTTGTAATTCTTTACAATCAATGCCTTCTGCCAGAGCATCCACCTTAGATTTCAATTGAGAAAGAAGAAAATTCTGATATTTCAACATATGAAACTGGCAATTCAAAGCCCTCATTGCTAAGGTAGAAGATGTATAGACCTTCTTTCCCCATCTATCCAAAGCTCTGGCCTCTTTATCTAGAGGAACCGGATTCTTTACAACAGAGGCCCTGACACCCTTAGGTCCCTGGCTAATAGTTTCTGGGTCCGCCCTAGGACTCTTATAGAGATATTTATGAGCCTCAGGCACCCTGTAATACCTATCCGGTTTAACAGGCGCAGGAGGCAGAGAATCAGGATTAAGTGAAGCCTCTGAAAATACATCTTGCACAACATCCAGAACAGGAGGTATAGCTAAGGGTCTATGTTGAGGTAAAAACAAAAATTCCCTAAGCCTTTTCCGTGAATCAGAGAAGTCCTGACCTTCCCACTTAAAATGTTCCCTCATAGAATGAAGTGTCTCTGAAAAAGAAAAATCCTCTGGAGGAGAAGCAGAAGGAGTGGAATCTTCTGCATCAGAATCAGAATAAGGAGAGTACTCCTGCAAGTCTTCAGCCGAAGACTCTGAATCATCCGAAGCCTGTTCAAAACTTTCCAACTCTGGCTCCACCCTAGGCCTCTTATCAGGAGGGGGCATAGAACCTCTAATCAGAGTAATCAAATCTTCTGCCATTTTAAGCATGTGCTTCTTAGGCACAGAGCCTGCTGAACTAGGAGTGACACCAACAGAAGCTAAACCTGGCCTACCTCTGGAAGAAGCCTTGGAAACAGAAGGAGAGGGCCTAACCACCCTGGGAAGGGAGGGAGTACAGAAACCTGAGAAGCCCCTTCAGCCTGGCCTGCCTCTTGAGAGGCCACATCCTGCAAAATCAAGGTCTCCCCCTGAGACTCCAGAGAAGCCTCCATCGGAACCACCGGTTCCATTGAAGCCTCTAAAGAACCGGCGTCCGGAACGGACGACTCATCCTGCCTGGGTTTAACCGCTTTGTCTTTGCGCTTCTTCGTGGAAGCGGGCGTCGGAGTATCCGACGGCATGTTATAATTGCACCGCTTCCCGAAAACCAGCCTAGCACAATCTAACCTTCGCTTAATAGTGCGCTTATTAAACCTAGCACAAAAGCGACACCCGACTACGTCGTGCTCAGGCCCCAAACAAGGAATGTACAAAGAATGATAATCCCTATGCGGTATATGCTTCCCACAAGAAATACAATTATTCACTTTTTCTGACATCCGGTAATACACTGAGGCAAGAAAAAAACAAAATATTCTAACGGGTACTTAGCCAACTTGGATTCGGTCTGAAACTCCGAACTCGAAAAATTTTAGAACGCCGAACGGCACTTGCAACGCTGCTTCTGCATCGGACCATGCGGCAAAAAAGACTGAGGATATGACGTCGGTCATGCGCTTTTATACCCTGACGTCCTGATGTCAGTTTTAAGCGCCTTGACCGACGTCAGCCTAATACTTTGGTATTCGGGCCGACCGAGGACAGCGGACTACCTATATGTAAGGACTGCAGCAATGTGAGATGAAGAACATCGACAACTAGCAACGTTGTGATCAGGGCCTAGGCAAGGAATACAGTAACAGTGAAAATCCTTATGAGGTATTTGCTTCCCACAAGAAATACAATTGTTAACTTTTTCTGACATCGGTCTGGAGCAAGAAAAAACTTTCCCCAACGAGGTACTTAGCTTTAATGAAGACTTCGGTTCTGAAATTCGGATTTGAAAATCTCAGGAGTCGGCCGACCGGCACTTGCGAACTGCTTTTGCTTCGGGCACCGCACGGCAAGAAAGACTGAAGAAAATGGCGTCGGCTGCATCTTTTATACCCCTGGCGCACTGACGTCAGGGAAGAGGCGACAGCAACCGACATCGGACCTAGACTTTGGAATTCTGGCCGACTGAGGGTAGCCTGCAAGCAGGATAACCCAGGAGTAATGACTGCAACAGTGAAACATGATGAACATCATGAAATACCCTAGCAGACAATGGTCAGAATCCAGGAATCCCCGAGTAATCTTTAACCAGATAAGAAGAGACAGGGAAAGATGAAGTGAAAGAGCAGTGTGGCTGATAACAGGATAGTCAGACAGCACCTGGTTTGTCAGGAAAAGGAGATTTGTGTGTCACAATAGTCTTAGGTAGCTTCAGAAGGAGAAGCCCGCTTCCCACCTTGGGTAGTTTCTCTGAAAATTTAGGCACAGGACAAACAAAAACACGTTTAAGTTCCTGCAAGGCCTTGCCCTTATCCTGAAGGGACTTAGAGAAATCAGCAGCAGCTTCACCAAACAAGCGTTTGTTGTCTAGAGGAGCATCCATTAACTTCCCATTAATATCATCAGGCAAAGGTCGATGCCGAAGCCAGGATTATCTCCTCAACACAGAATCAAAAGCAGGAGCTCTAGAAGTCTCTGCTGCATCATTACTACATTTAATAGAATGGTGAACCACCTGGGAAGAAGTCCCTAGCAGGGAAAGAGCAGAAGTCTTCCCTTCATAGTCAAGAAGATAGAAAATTACTTGACAGGCTTGAGAAAGAAGAGCCAAAATATTGCTGGGCATATGGGTCTGATAATAGACAGCCCTAAAAGCCAAGATACCAGTTAGACATACTTAGAGATTTATAAATGCATGTACTTTTGCTTGCTAGTCAGATGCATATACTTTTGTTGCTATAATATATGTAGGAATAATATTGCCAAGTTAGATGCATATTTATTTATTTACATTTGTTGACCAGCAGAGTCCGACTGGACACAAGTGCGTTTTCAGCGGAGGCCCGGGGAGAAAAGCTCCACATTACTTACATTATACAGTTAAAAAACATAGCATTTAAAACATGGACATTAGTCTAGCTGAGGACGCAAGACAAGAATAAAACAGATGTAAAACAGCTGTAGAACATAGTACAATTTTAAAATATGGTGACATATACTAAAACATGGTTACAAATTTAGTTGAGATTCATCAGTGAACAACTGATACAATCTGTTTTTGGAGGTACACAACAGCCATTAGCAGTTATTGCTACAAGAAGTTAGTACTATGCGGTAGGTAGCTGGGAACATGAGTAGCCAAGCTTGCTAAGAGTAGGTTGTTGATAGGGGGCCGAGAGAGGCAGTGGGTGGGTGGAGAGACAACAAGGATGGTATGGGGGGGGGGGTTTGCAAAGGCATATCTGGTAAGTTTTTAAGTGTGATTTTAGTAAAGATTTGAAGTGGGTGCAAGAAGTTACAGAGGTAACAGAGGATGGGAGGGAGTTCCAGAATTTGGCTATAGCACAGGAGAATAATGCTTCTCCAGCAGAGTTACTGGCTCTTGTGACCTGTAGGAGGTTTTTGTGGCTGGATCTTAGTGGTCTTGTGGTTATGTAGGGTTGGAGTAGATTCTGAAGAGATGGGACTTTTAGTGGTTGGTTTATTAGTTTGTGGGCGAGTGCGAGTTGGTACCATTGAAGGAGGTGGGGGAGCTCTAGCCAGCCCAGTTCTGCTAGCGAGAGACAGTGGTGAGTATGATAGGAAGCCCCTGTGGCGAATTTGGCGATTTTGTTGTAGCAGGCTTCGAGCTTATTTTAGGCCGCATTGCTTAAGGTTAGTAAATATCGGAGAGGGGTAGAGAGAAGATGAGAATTTTAGCTGCTTTGGTAAGTAGTTGCTGATTTCTATATAATGCTCCTGTTTTTTGTGCACTTTTTTAATGGTCATGGAAATATGAATGTCAAAGTTCAGTTTACTGTCTATTTCTACTCCTAGTAATTTGGTGTGTTCTGTAGGATGGAAGGTGGTGTTGTCTTTCTGTGATGTTAAAGTGAGAGCTGTCTAGGGTAAGTTTGGTGGGTTGGAAGATTAGTAGTTTTCTTTGGATTCAGTATTAGTTGGGCATTGGATAACCAAGTTTCAATACAAGAAAATGCTTCCTGTGTGACTTTTTGCAGTTCAGGTAGGGAGTGGGCTGTGCAGATGATGGTTGAGTCATCTGCGTATTGTACAAGTGTGCCAAGTGTTGCGGCTGAGGCTAGATTATTGGTGAAAATAGAGAAGAGTACAGGTCCCAGGATGGACCCTTGGGGAACTCCTATGGAGACTGGTAGTTGGGGGGGATAGGTAGTACTGCCAAACAACTGCTTGTTGGCAGTCAGATAGGTAACTCGGAAACCAGATGATGACTGGTTGAGAGAAGGATAGGTTATTGAGAAGAGAGATGAGTTGTTTGTAAGGAACCATGTCGAAAGCTTTAGAGAGGTCTAGGAAGGTAGCCGAGGAGAGATAACCTGCATTTTATTGTGTAGGATAGTGTTAGAGAAAGAGAGTAGGGCGGTCGTGGTGCTATGGTTAGGTCAGAATCTGTGTTGTGTGTTGGAGAGGAGGTTGTTAGCAAGGACGTAATCCGAGACTTGCGAATGAATGCATCTCTCTAGTATTTTAGAGAGTGGAGAGAGAATAGCTATGGGGTGATAATTGGTTAGATCTGTGGAGGGGCCTCCTTTGTGTAGGAGAATTATGTGCAAGACTTTCCATAGTGTGGGAAGATGAGTTTCTGATGGAGATCTGTTAACCAACAGTGATACTGGGTAGGCCAGAGCGTCAGCTGCAAGTTGAAGGTATTCACTTGGGAGGTTGTCTGCTGCTAATCTGGTGGTTTTAAGTTTAGTTAATAGTTGTTTTATTTTGGAGGTAGAAACAGGAGAGAAAGAGAAGCTAGTGGGGAGATTGTCAGTTGTAGTTGATAGTGTAGGTTTATGGTGGGGGGGGTTGTGTTGTCTAGCTAGTGATAGTACGGTTTGTGTGAAGTGATTGTTGAAAGAGGTAGCAATATTTTCGGAGGAGTGAGTTAAGTTAGGAGTGGGTGTACTTACTTTACCTGGGTGGAGGATGGAATTTATTGAGGACCAGAATTTTTTGGGGTTATGTTGCGAGGAGGTAAGGGCAGACTGATAGTATTGGATTTTGTCCTGTTTTATAAGCTTTTTGGTTCTATTGCATTGTTCTAGGAATGTTTGCCTAGTAGAGGGATTTTTGATTTTGTGCCAGTTGTCCCAGGCTTTATCCCGGTTTTTAATTTCAGACTTAGTGTTTTTTTGTAGTCATGGGGATGGTTGGGCTCTAGATCGGGAACGTCTTATGGGGGCGTGGTAATTAAGGATGCTTAGGAATGTTTTATTAAAGTAGTCAACTGCGTCATCTAGTCTGAGTAAGTTTAGAGGTTGCCAATTACAGTCTTTTAGGGATGAGCTGAATGAGAGAGGGTTGAAGTTAGTTTTTTTGCGTATTTGATGGTAGAATATGGGTTTCGCTTTATAAAGGTGTTTTCTTAGTAGGAAAGTTGGAGTGACTGAGGCTGTCAGATAGGCAGCCTACAATATACGACCGGGGGATCTTACTGACTAGTATCCGATCAAGGGTGGTGTGTTTGTTGAAGTTTTTATTTGTCCTAGTAGGTGACTGGACTAGTTGGGTGAAGCCATGAAGGTTTACATGATGGGTTGGGTGGTTGCTAGAACAGGATTGCCAGTCAGTGTTGAAGTCTCCTACAATTAAAGTTTCTTGGGGTAGGTGGTGGGTAGTCCAGCTGAGGAGGTTTTCAAGTAGAGGGATGTTTTGGCCAGCTGGGAAGTAGCAACCTATTATGTTTAGGGTTTTATTTTGGTTTATATTTTAAGGTTGGTATATATTATTTCTTCCTTACCTATTTGGGGAGCTTCTAAGATTTGGATGTCTAGATGCTGTGCATGTGTGTGGATGTCTAGATGCATACATTTTTATTTGTAAATGTAACAGGTTTTGGTACAGCTTGAGAAAAAGGCTGATACGGATAACTCCTAAGTGGCATTTACTTGTGTGTAACAAGCTTTAAGGGAAACCGACAAGGACCCAGGTGCAAGAATTAACAGACTTTTTAAACTGTTACATAATTTACCTTGAAACAAAACAAAAGGGAGCTTATTAGCAGACTGCACGACATCAAGTTAGGGGAGTATTAAAAGACTGATTTATACAAAACATTTTTAAACAGGAAAGACTCCATAAATGTATGACATCAGAAAATACCAAACTAATGACGTTGAGAGTTTTTAAAAGACTGCTTTTATAAGAATGCATATATGTGTGACTGGATCTAATTTTTGTTAGATCTGAGCACTGGAGATTGTATGTGCTGTTCAAAGAACAAATTTGAAGACATTAAAGCTGTAAATTGTACAGTATTGTACGTGTCGTCTGTTATATAGACAAGTTATCTTAGTAGTTCTGCACAAAAAAGATAATATGCTGCTGAGAAGGTTAATAATAGTCTGCAAAGTTTATGTGCACTAACCAGACCTTGTTTTTTTTACAAGGCACTAAATCGGCAGCTAATCAGACTTTGGTTTCAGCATGCAAAAGCTGCTCTGCATTTATTTCTGCTAGGCACCAACACAGAAGCTGCAATCGGCAGTATCAGTAAGTAAAACAAGACTGGCATCATTCATTTTAAATAACTTTTCAGCACCAGAGGTATAAATCTTACCTAGTCTTTCTATAGTTCTACTGTCTTTATCAGAAGGAAGTAGCTTAGTAGATGCCAAAGATATCACAGACAGGTCAACAGAAGGACACCTATAGAGAAATTTGCAGTCCTTGAGCATCCTATAAAATTTATCAGGTTTCCTGGGCAGGAGGCTGTGAATCTGGGACTATAGACAGTAGAAAAGGCATCCAATAATGCAGCCAAGACAGGAGGAACAGCAGAAGGTCTAGGAGAGTCCATCTGCAAATACTCGTTAATGCCTCTTCTGAAATTCAGAAGCCCGAACACAATCCCATTTAAAGAACTCCATCTTTCTAGAGATTGTGTTGAGAAAAAAATCTCCTTGAAAGGAGTGTCAGGACTTGTGGAATCCTCTTCCTCAGACCCATAGTCCAAAGGACAGGGTATCTGAGATGAATAAGCAAGGGATTCTTCATCTGAATTCACCTCCTAATCAGAGGACTACTGTTCCCTGCGGTCTTTTAAGGGCAGCTGAGGACCGGGGGAGAGCAGGAACAGAAACTCCATGAGGACGTCTCAAAGCCATAAGGGCATTAAACAACCACCAAGTGAAATTCATCCATTCAATCTCAGGGTCCGTAGGAGTCAGGGAAACACACTTTTGTTTTTGTTTCTTTTCTAAAGGGACATCCGCCTTGTAAAATTTAGAAGGTTCAGACCCTGGACGGCATTCAATAACTGTAGATGGAACTCCTTCTCCAACCAGTATCTCAACAATAAAACTAGGCCCTTCAAAAATGATCAGATGTACCTCCCCCTGAACATCCGAAGTGGATGTCTGCAAGACCTCCAAGGACACGAGAGGTTCAACCCATGCCAGACTCTGAAATGATCACGGCAGAGGAATCTAACGACGGAGCCAGGCAGTCCTCCGGGCTTTTACTAGCCTCAGCAGGGATGTCCGGTGGAGGCAGCACAGAGGAAGAATTGGACCTAGATTTCTTGGCCTTTTTCTTAACAAAAAGCTGACCCTCTGAACGAGAACTTCCTTCCATGGTGTCTTTCGTTAAAAGCTTAAAACTTTGGTTATCCAAGTACAAGGCCAGAGAGGAAAGCCAACTACAGAGTCTTTAGAATAAAAGCCTGAGAAATAGAATAGTAAGTATGTTTGCGGGAAGCGCCAAGACAAAATAAGTACTGTTCATGATGATCTTTATGGGGACTCCGTCTCCCACACTGGCATTTACCCTTTCTGGATGATATAAAACCCACAAGCAACACACAAAAAGAAAAAAGATAACAGCAAACAACCTGAATGGGGCACTTAACTGAAACAGCCTGGTGAACCAGCAAACGAAGCAGGCGTTCAGACCAACGATCAAAAGAAGGCGTTCAGACTGATGGCAAAGAAGTTCTATGGATGGTACATCTGGAAGTCATCTTTATGCCCTACATTTCACATGGAAAGCATATGTGTGATGTACGTCGTACCTTAAAGTAACCTAAAGGCTTTGGCACATTGGCCAGACATTGGGCTACCTTTAGCAGTCACACCTCTCAACTTCACAGCACAAAACAATCTGGACAAAGCCAGAAAAAAGTGGGAGGGGGACACAAGCCCAAAATAGGGACAGATCTTTAAATACTGCTCCTATAAACTTAGTTGATAGAATGACGGATTTGGCATCATATATTTTTCTGAAGGATATGAAGTCTGAAACTCAGTGTCGCTCATTACTTATTATTTACTGACTGCATTCCTCAATGGTTTGCCAGAAAACCAGACATTTTATGAGGAACAGACCAAAAATAAGAAGCAAAAATCTGGACATTCTGTGAAAAATCTGGGCAGTTGAGAGGTATATTGGCAGGGGATCATCAATCTATTGTAATGAATACTACAACAGTGAAATGGAAGGACATCAGATCTGTGATCCATGAATCGAGATACAGACTGCACTTGTAAGAGAAAGCGTAGACAATACTTGCTGATGGCTGAAGCAAAGATACTGATCCAGGACCACAGCTTAGGTGGGCAGCTGCCCTGGGTGCAAGGCGTTAGGGAGGCTCGATTGGCAATACAGCTGAGTTGCCCATATAGAAGTGGAGTATCAACATTCATTTATACAACTGTAGTCGGGTAGCATAAAGGGTGTTTAAACAAGTGTGTGTGTGTGTGTGTGTGTGTGTGTGTGTGTGTGTGTGTGTGTGTGTGGCTCGCTACAGTTTGGAGGATCAGAGGACCTATTTTTTATTAAATAAACCATAAAGAAAACAATAACCAGACTGTGAAAAATACAAACATTTGCCCCCAGTAATTCAAAATGGCATGCATTTTTACACCAAGATGCTGTAAAGTGCAGTACGAGAGGCAATATTATAAGCAAAACATTTGTTTACATATTAGACTTGTTCTCCTACTTGTAAAAAGTTGCACAACATTCTTGGATTTGTACACTAATTTAAAGCACATAACATTTTAAGATTCATCACATATGACTTGTGCAGCAATGCCAGCCGACATAGGAAAGAAACATGCAAGTAGATAGAACAAATCAAAGAATACAGTACACACTTAAGATGTGATCTTGTACACTACCACCCTTTTGTTGTGCATAATCAGACATGACTCTACAAAAAACTACAAACAATTTCCACAAAACAGTATAACCCCATGAATCACAAATAATGTTGCAGAGTGGTGCAGCACTTAACATTGCTACATCACAGTGCTAGACTTTCCAGCTGGACACTTTTCTGGGGTGCTGCCTTTATGGAGTCTACATTTTCTCCCTATGTCCACATTTTTTTCCACAGGCTGTTCCAGTTCTTCCCACATCCCAAAATGCTTTAGATGAACTGGCAATATCATGCAGACTGGCACTTCCTCTCAAAATAGTTTCCTGCCTTGTTGACTGCAGAGTACCAGGACAGGTGCTGGTTTCAGCACAGCCCTGAACTGGATAAAACAGGTAATCAAGGATTATATCAATCAGTCAATCAAGGATGGCTTATAATGTAACACAGGATTTCTCAAAAACAGAATTGACTGCAGGCTAACGAAAATACAGCATCAAATCAATCTCTAATTATACAGTCTGACTACAGTGTTAAGCAATGCCAAGAAGGATAAAAACTGTAAATAGGAACTGCACTCTGCAGTCTGCCAGGAACTCAAGGCACTCTAGACAACATGAGGACCTTTGAAACCCAGTAACTAGATGTAAACCCAGTGACAGTTACAGCCCTTAGAAAGAGCAGACAGATTCTTGCAGCTGCAGTAGATCAAGAGCTTGTGCCACTGCATTAGGCTTTTGGAAGTAGGATAAGACCATGCTAATTCTACCAGCAGGCATTATATAAACAGAACAAAATTTGATACAGAAAGAAGCTCTCTCAATCTCTACGGCAAACATGTCTTGAACTTGTTTAGATAATGGGCAAAACATATAGCAATACCTTAATGGAAAACAAATGTTCTCTAACAGGGTATTAATGTACAGGTAATGCCCAGAAACAACAATAATAAAAAAAATGTTCACCTCTTTACTGCCCCATATTAGGTTGCCATGAAGCAAAGAAAAAAGAAGTTATGTACTCACCACAACGTTCCATCTGAGTAGTTGTACTTCATTTGTCTTCAACCGGTGGGTTACAGATCCGACTTGGATCCAAGCCAGCAATTTCACGCTCCTCCCCCTACCCATAATACACCATCACCACCTTCCTTCCCTCAGATCAAGTTTGCCACCCCATAAAACAAGGAACCTGATGCAACAAACCTTATTTCACCAACTTTTCTCACCTAGAGCCGCAAAAGCGCACTCTGCTACATAGTAAGCCAGCAGGTTTGGGGGAAGGAGGGGGGATGGTTGAAGACAAATGAAGTACAACTACTCAGATGGAATGTTATGGTGAGTACATAACTTCTTTATCTGAAGTAGTTTACTTCCTTTTGTCTTCAACCTGTGGGACAGAGTCCCCAGCTACCTATAACCTTCGGTGGCCCTCATGGAAGGATGTTCCGAAGCACAGCAGAGCCGAAGGATGCCCAGCCTCTAGATACCAAATTCAACTTATAATGGGAAATAAAAGTATGAGATGAGGACCAAGTAGCCACAGAACAGATATCATCCAAGGACACCCTGGACCAAAAGGCCGCTGAAGTAGCAATGGACCTGGTGGAATGGGCATTAACCTGACCCGGAGGAGACAATCCCTTGTCTTTGTACATTTGAAAAATACAGAGAGAAACCCATTTAGCAATGGTCACCTTGGAAATGGGTTTACCCAAAAATGTTTTAGAAAAAGACACAAACAACTGGTCAAACTTTCAGAAAGACTTGGTTCTGTGTAAATAAAATTGTAGTTGTCTATGAACATCTAACAAATGCAACTTGTATTCATCTTTATTTTTGAAATTTGGGAAGAAAACTGGTAAACTGATATACTGATTGACGTTTGCCTCGGAGGCCACTTTGGGAAGAAATGAGGGACTGGTATGAAGAGAAATCCAGTCCATGTGGAAAACCATGTACAGGACTTTGACAGACAATGCCTGGAGTTCCGAGACACTCCTAGTCAAGGACCCTAGCTGAGGTGATAGCCACTACAAAAGGCTGTTTTCCAGGACAGAACTTTAAGGTCTACTGTTGCAGCCAGTTAAAAAGGAGGAGCAACTAGTGCTTGCAACACCAAGGTAAGGTCCCATGGAGGAGTGTGATCTTTGACTATGGGATGCCAGGGAACAGTACCTTTGATGGGCTTTGCACAATCTGGAAGAAGTCAAAGTCGTCATATTTTTCACCAACATGGAAACTGGAAATGGCAGCAAGTTGTACCTTCACTGTCGAAGAACTAGCCCCTTGTTGAAAAATGATTGCCAAAAATTCAAGAATACCTGAAATTGGTGCCGAGAGGGGATCCAAGTTTCTCTGAGAGGTTAAGATTGAAAAATGCTTCCATTTGCTACAGTAGATTTTTCTGGTGGAGGATTTAAGAGCTGCCACCACAATAGACTTGACAGAAGAAGACAAACCGGGAGTCCTGGAAATTAGGGGAACTGGAGAAGCCAAGCTGTGAGCTTCAGACTGTCCAGATTCAGATGAGGAAGCCCTAAAGGATGAGATATGAGATCCGGGTGGGGATCCAAAATCCAAGGAGGAACGAGAAGATGAGACCAGAGGAAGGGAAACCAAACCTGGCGAGGCCAAAACGGGGCAATGAGAATGACTTTGCTCCCCAGTCGACGCACGTTCCATAAAAACTTTGGGACAAGAGATAATGGGGGTAAGCATAAAGAAGACCGGGCGGCCAAGCCTGGGCAAGAGCGCCTCTGGGGGATTCCCCCGGTGGGGAGTTTAGAGCGAAGAACTCGCTGCACTTCTCATTGGAAGGAGATGCGAAGATATCGCAGCAGGTCTGACCCCACTTTAGAAAGATCTGCTCCGCCACTGAAGGATGAAGGATTCAGAGAACACTTGCAAGCATCAGGATAGAACAGCTTAGCTTGTCTGCCAGAATGTTGGACCATCCAGGAATGTGCATTGCTACCACAAAGCGACTGGTGGAGATCACCCATTCCCAAACTCTCATGGCCTCGCGACAAAGGGGGTAGGATCTGGTCCCTCCCTGTATGTTGATATACCAGACCACCAACATGTTGTCTGACTGAACTGCAATCGTTTCCAGAGGAAAAAAGGCTTGAAGGGCCTGTAACGCTAAAAGGACTGCTCTCATCTCTAGAGCATTGATATGAAAACTGGTCTTGATCGGGGACCATAGCCCTTGGACTGTCCTTCTCAAACAATGCCCCCCCCCTCCACCCTGGCTGGGAGGCATTCGTGGTCACTGTGCTTTGGGCCAGGGTTGCAACAAATGGATGTCCCTCGAGTATGCCCAGAGAATGCATCCACCAAAGGAGGGACACCCTGCAGGCTTTGCTTATGTGTATCAGATGCGTCAGTGGAAGATCCAGCATAGACCATTGTACCGCAAGGGTCCACTGTAGTATTCACATGTGCAAATGAGCACACGGAAAAAGTGTAATCGTGGCTGCCATACAGCCGAGGGCTGCAAACACTGCCTCTGCTGGCGGTAGATATCAGTGAAAAATGATAGTGATGTGCATTCGTAGATTTCGAATTCTCTCTGAAGTTAGGAAGACTTTTGTCTGCAAGGTGTCTACCTGTACTCCGATGAACTCTATGACCTGGACAGGGTGTAGACGAAATTTGGCAATGTTGACTGTAATACCCAGATGATCCACTAGACGCAGGAAATTGCCCCTGGCCTGACAAAGTAGACACTTGGTGAAAGCAGCAAGGAGCCAATCGTCCAGGTTTGGAAAGACCTGAATCCCCTGAAGCCTCGGGTGAGCCGCTACCACTGCCATAACCTTGGTGAACACCCTGGGGGCTGTGATGAGACTAAAGGGTAGAGCTTGAAACTGATAATGATTGGCCTCTAGCCAGAAGCGAAGGAACCTCCTGGAGCTTCTGTGCATCTTTATGTGACCGTAAGCATCCTGGAGGTCTAATGAGCACATCCAGTCCCTCTCTTGCAAGTAAGGCAGGATGGACTGTAACGTGACCATCTGGAACTTCTCTTTGGCAACGGACAGGTTCAGGGTTGACCGGTCCAGAATGGGCCTTAAGTCCCCCATTTTTTTTTTTGGCACCAAAAAGAACCTGGATTAGATGCCCAATATGGACTGATCTTTGAGGACGGGTTCAATGGCTCGCTTCTTTGGCAGCTTGAATACCTCTAGTACTGCTGCCTCCCTTTGTGTGGTTGGTATGTCTGGGAGGTGTTTGGGTGGCATGGGGAGAACCACAAAAGGGAATGTATAACCTCTGGATATGAAGCGTAGCACCCAACGGTCTGATGACATGGACGCCCATGCTGTCAGGTGCAATGACAGGTGACTCCCAACTGCCTCCAGAGCACAGCAGGTGGGCAACCCCTCAGGGTTGCTTCACGGGCCTGTCCGAGAATGATTCTCAAGACCCAAAATTCCTCTGACCCCCTCTGCCCCTGGGCCGGTGTCTGTCTTGACCCCCTCTGCCTCTAGGGGAAGACTAGCCCTGAGCGTCCCAGGAATACTGAGACTTCTGGAACCACATCTTCTTTTGCCCTCACTAATTCCGAGAAAAAGATCTTTGAGGGTTCGAGAAGTGGATCCTGATGGCAGACAGCATCTTCCCGTCCTTCTCGCTCTGGACCAATGTTTCGCGGACAGTCTTACCAAAAAGAGAAGAGCCATCATAAAGGACATTTGCAAAGGATGCCTTAAAGGGCTCCATGAACTGACAATCTAAGCCAGGCATGATGCCTCATGGCAACACCGGACCCAGCTGCCCTAGCCACTCCCTCGGTGGCATACGAGAGGAGGCGCATGAACGTATTCGAGACCGCTTTCAGGGTGGCCATCCTTGTGGAGAATGTATTTTTGTCCTCCTGCAATGTGGGCCCAAGGGG